>NC_056530.1:36502212-36516748 GCF_019175285.1 Sceloporus undulatus | reverse complement strand
AAACCCGAGGCGACTACCAGATAGAAACTTCAAGGACTGGATCAATTTCCAGGCAGAGAGCAAAGGGAAGCAGTGAGGCCAAGGCACCCTGGGGTTGGCTTTATATATAGGGGGAGGAGGCTGGCTTTGGCAAAAGGGCTCCCATCTGAAGATCACTGGAGGGAAAGCCAGGAAAGGCCCTCCCAGGCCCTCCTGCTTTCCATCTCTCCAGACCCAGCTTGCCTTTCTTTGCTGCTCCTCACTCTGTCCCACATTCCAGCACTTTACAAGGGCCCACCTCAGGGACAGAAACCTTGATCCTCTTCTCTTTCTTCTGTCTTTCTTGTCTTCTGTTCTTTCTTCCAGTACCATTCTTTTTTCTCTTTTATTATTATTATTATTATTATTATTATTATTATTATTATTATTATTAACCTTTATTTATAAAGCGCTGTAAATTTACACAGCGCTGTACATACAATCTTTTTAATTGGACAGTTCCCTGCCATCAGGCTTACAATCTAAAAAGACACGACACAAAAGGAGAAGGGAGTGGTGGTGGGGAAGGGGATGAGGGCCAGCAGTTCTTCTCCACCTCCGAGGCCTGGATCAGGGGAGATGGACTGGAGGGAGGGCTTGGCTTCTTAATGGATGGTTAATCATCTTCTAGGGAGGCCTGTTGGAGCTAGCCTGCCTCTCTACTAGGATAATACATATAAAATACATAGCAATACAGGACATGATTCAATAAAACAGGCAACAAAAGAACATCAAATAGCAAGTGACAATTATGCAATGTATGGGAACGCTTCTCTGAACAGGATAGTCTTCAGCTATTTGAAGGGGTGTCATATTGAGGAAGGAACAAGCTTGTTTTCTGCTGCTCCAGGGAATAGGATGAGGAGCAATGGATGCAAGCTACAGGAAAAGAGATCCCATCTCAACATTAGGAGGAACTTCTTGACAGTAAGGGCTGTTTCGACAGTGGAATATACTGCCTTGGAGAGTAATGGAGTCTCCTTCTTTAGAGGTCTTTAATAATAAATAATAAAATAAAAAATTTATTTTTATACCGCCCTTCCCATGATCAGGGCGGTGTACAACAGAGGCTGGATGGCCATCTGTCAGGTATGCTTTGACTGAGAGTTGCTGCATGGCAGGGGGTTGCGCCATGCTTGCGTCATCATGGTGGCCCCCATGTGGACATGAGGTTCCAGAGCATCCGTTTGCTGCATGCTCCAGAACCGTAGAATCGGCGCCGGCACACTCCTTCTCGCCCATCTGTATTGGGTCTATAATTACGACTTTATTTCAATGGAGAAGTCTGGTTTTGCAGTTCTGAGTTTAACCACCAGAGGGCAACAAAATGAAGTCCTAAGACCACAAGAGGCACCCCACCCACCCAATCCTGCAGTGAAGCCCAGCAGCCACCAGGTGGCAGCACAAGGCAGCTGATGCACAAGGAAAGGAGACTGCTTCTGAAATGGCTTCCAGGCTTCGGAAACGTTTTGCAAAATGAGAGCCGGGTGGGGGTTTGAGCGGCAAGGATGATCCACATCCTTTTAAGCCATATCCACCTGTTCTCTACGCTACAGATATGGGGGAGCTGATAATTCATACGCTCAGTGGTGAGAAAAGAGCTAGAGGTGTACTCTGTGCATGCTCAGAGTGTCCTGACTGAGAAGTGATCTGAGGCTAAGTGATCTGAGCCTAAGTGATCTGAGCCTGGTTGTATTGCAAAAGACTGCAGGACTGGTTGGTCTACAAACGGACCATTGAAGGCCCTCAGAAACAGCATTTTCTGCACAGAAAATTTTGGCATAGAGCTTTTTTTCTGCACAAAAGTGCTGTTTTTCTCTGCAAATGGTGCAGAATGTCTCCAGTTGCAGAATCTTCTTTGCAGGAAACCATACTTCCTGTGCAGGAAATAGAAAATATTTACTACATAATAAAATATTTGCAGCTGAAAGTGCTGCTTCCTCTGCAGAAAATACAACCGTGTTTAGATTTTTTGCGCAAAACCACCATGTTCAAAATTTTGCACAGTATAAGTCCTCAACTGCAAAAATTCTCATCAGGCCAGAATTGCCCTCATTGGAGTTTCTTAACACTTGAAAAACAGGAATATTCTTTCCATCTTTAAAGGGAAAGAGGGAGACAAAGAGACAATTATTGTTGGTGCAATAATTAATGCAGTTATTGATGCAAAGAGACAATTGTTGCTGCTGCTGCTGCTGTTGTGTGCTTTCAAGTCACTTCTGACTTATGGCAACCCTAACGCAAATGGAGTTTTCTTGGCAAGGTTTGTTCAGAGGAGGTTTGTCACTGCCTTCCTTTGAGGTTGAGAGAGTGTGACTCGCCCAAGGGCACCCAATGGGTTTCCATTGCTGGGCCGGGATTCGAACCTTGGTCTCCAGAGACATAATCCAATGCTCAAACCAATACACTATGTTAGGCGGGTGATACTCGCCTCTCTTATCTTCCCCGCACAACCATGACCGTGGTTTTAAGGGCCGGCCCATGTTTGAAGCAACTGTGACATTTGTCCAAACTGGCAAAACCAGACCAGAACACGAATCCATTTCCTTGCTGCTAATAAAAACCAGAGGCAGAGAAAGGAAGGATCTGTGGTCAAGGCTTCCTGGCAACTCAAGAAAAAGGGTGTGTGTTTACGGAGTGAGTCACCAGCCAGACATCCTCATTTGTCTCAAATCTGGAAGGTCGGGCTGAGTCATTTTGTTGCAGAATTCGTAACCAAGTCCGGAGGAATGTGGAGAGAAAGCAATGAGTGAAAGCCTTCCTTCTCCCCAACTTGCGATCTGCGTGCCATTAAAGGGTCAGTTTGCATGCATGCATTGCTCAAGAAATGTGCATGGATGCAAGCCATAAGGCAGCACATTTTGTAAAAAGAGAGTGAATGAAATGGGAAGCCAAAAAGTTTGCATAGAAAAACAGCAACAGGACAATATTTCAGGGGAGGCCTTACAACTGGGAGAATCCCAGGAGCAAGAGGATAGGGAAAACCAGGAGGAGAAATGGAAGCTAGCCTAAACTGAGCAAGGGATTTGGTTCCAAAATCCATGGATATACAAGTCCCATTAAATACAATGGCATAGTCAATTGGTGTCCCTTATATAAAAATGGCAAAATCAAGGTTTGCTTATTGGAATATATATATATACATAGAGAGAGAGAGAGAGAGAGAGAGAGAGAGAGAGAGAGAGAGAATATTTTCAAGCCAAGCATCCATGGATAAAAAAAATCCGGATATGGAGGGCCAACTGTATTTGCAACTGACTTCCCATGTTTGTCCTGTTTGTATAAAGCTTTTTATCACTTACGTCTCGTTGTCTTCACTACAAAAAAAGTATTTTTCCAGTTCCAATGTGTGCATTTTTAATCTTGGCATCTTTTTATTTGCAGTTTTCCCACATCCGCGGGGGTCCTTCGCCCCTAACCCCAGCAAAAAGTGGAGGGACCACTGTGTACCAAGGTTATTGCATGCAAACCACTTTTGCATTCAATAAACTTTGATGCGGTTTGATGCAGGTTTGTCATCCCCGGACTAGATGAATCTTGGACCTGATTTGAGATGGTTTTTCTCTTCTTCTATGTGAAGATCAGGCCGCAGTTGGGTTTCCACCGAACGGAGATCCCTTGCTTTCGAGTAACGAGTATTTGCTGCCGATGCTGTTTTGGGGTCTCTGGCTTTTTTCATGGGTGAACGGCCAGCAGACAAGGGAGGCCAGCATGCAAAAGACAGGGAAGCTTCGAGAGCTGGGAACATGGGGGCAGACAGGGCAAAACAGTGTGTGTGTGTTTGTGTGTACACAATGAATGGATATTTGTGTGGCGTGTGGGCGCAGCTTAAAAGAATTCCAGTTTCCACAAGCAAGGGTGGTCCAAATGTAAATGCTCATGATAAGGTGAGAAAGCACACCCAGACCATAAATGTGGAACCAATGTGCTGGTTTCTGCAAACCAAGGTGTGGATCAATCCTTCCTTGCCTGGAAAGTGACTTTTTTTGGTCACATAAAAACCCCTTTTGTAGAGCTGTTTTGCATTCTCAAACAAAGCTGTTTGTCGTTTCAATGCAAGACAATGGGATTTAGGAAGAGGGCTTGTGTAGCCAAACCACAACAGAGTGTGGTCAAGATGGCAAAAGTTATTAATCCGGATGAAGAAACAAACCAGGGGAAGATGCAGCAGTTTGCTTTTGCCTGGTCCTGCTGAGAAGTGTCTGGCTGGGTTAATTGAATACCAACTACGTTTGCATTTTGAACTCCCTTTAGCAGCAATTGGACTCCTAGATCCCTTTCACACTTATAACTCTTGTTCAGCCAGATGTCCCCCATCCTATATCTACGCATTTCACTTTTCTGCCTAAGTGCAGTACCTTACATTTGTCTGTGTTGAAATTCATTTCGTTTGCTTTGGCCCAGCTTTTTAATCTATTCCTTTTGAATGTTGATCCTGTCTTCAAGTGGGAAGAGTGTTAAGTCGAAGTTGACTTAACAGCCAACAACAACGACAACAATCCAAAACATCCCATTTCCCTGCAGTGGGACCAGGGCTGGGCTGTGGGCACTAGAATGGGCACAAGAATCATGTGAGTTGTGCATTGTGGGTTGTGTCTCCGCTCCGGCTGCTCTTTCCACGGTCACTGCTCCTCTGAGATTACTCAGCTCTCCGGCCGCCTTGTGTGAGTCAATTCCTCGTGATGGAGCTCGCTCCTCCTTTGCCCGAGGCACCGCACCCTGGCAAAGGGGCAGAATGCCAGGCTGTGAAGGCACCAGTTGTGTGTGTGTGTGTGTCTAAGAAGTACCCTGTGACTTGCTGAGAGGCTGTAGGTCTTAATGTGAGTCTTTGGTTTCTGAGATACGGCTTGCAGCCTTTTTCTTTCTGGAATGTGCCTCTCCGTTGAGGAGGGTAAAAAATTCAAGTTGTAAAAAATTTTCCCCCGGGTAGAAATTTGTGAATTTTTGTTGCAGGGCCAAAACTTGGCAGGTAAATTCCTGTAACAGGGTAGAAAGTCAATATGAACGATTGCAAGGCAGAAGTTTATTAGGATACATTCTTTAGCAAGCTAGAAAATTAAACAGGGTGGCAATTTCAGGAGCATTTCTGACTTATGGGGACCCTAAGGAGGATCTGTCATAGGGTTTTCTTGGCCAGTTTCTTCTGAAGGGGTTTGCTATTGCCGTCCACTGAGGATGAGAGAGCGTGACTTGATCAAGGTCACCCAGTGTGTTTCATAGTTAAGCTGCGCATCATGGTTAAGCTGCACATGGAGCGGGAATCGAATTCTGGTCTACAGAGTCGTAGTCCAACACTCAAACCATTATGCCACACTGTCTCTCTTACAGGGTAGAAACTCAGTAGGTGAGTTCTTTCACAGGTTAGGATCACAGAGTTGGAAGAAACCCCAAGGGCCATCCAGTCCAACCTCATTCTGCCATGCAGGAACTCTCAGCCTCTGTTTAAAGACTTCCAAAGAAGGAGACCCCCTCACTCTCTGAAGTACCATCTTCTACTGTCGAACAGCTCTTACTGTTGGGAGGTTCCTCCTAATGTTGAGAAAGGCGGGATATAAGAAAATAAAATGATAAGAAGAAGAATAAGAAGAAGGAGAAGAACATGAGTCAACAGTGCGATGCAGCAGCTAAAAAGGCCAATGTGATTTTAGGCTGCATCAATAGAAGTATAGTGTCTAGATCAAGGGAAGTAATAGTCCCACTCTATTCTGCTTTGGTCAGGCTCCACCTGGAATATTGTGTCCAGTTCTGGGCACCACAATTCAGAAAGGATGTTGAGAAACTGGAGCCATGTGTCCAAAGGATGGCGACTAAAATGGTGAAGGGTCTGGAAATCATGAAGCCCTATGAGGAGAGACTTAGGGAGCTGGGGATGTTTAGCCTGGAGAAGAGAAGGTTAAGAGGTGATATGAAAGCCCTGTTTAAGTATTTGAAGGGATGTCATATTGAGGAGGGAGCAAGCTTGTTTTCTGATGCTTCAGAGACTAGAATGCAGAACAATGGATGCAAACTGCATGAAAAGAGATTTCAGCTCAACATTAAGAGGAACTTCCTCACAGTAAGGGCTGTTTGACATGGGAAGACACTCCCTTGGAGGGTGGTGGGGTCTCCTTCCTTGGCGGTCTTTAAACAGAGGCTGGATGGCCATCTGTCAGGGATGCTTTGATTTAGATTTCCTGCATGGCAGGGGGTTGGACTGGATGGCCCTTGTGGTCCCTTCCAACTCTATGATTTTAAAGGGATGGAAGGATTGTCAGGATGAGTGCCAGCACTTAAAAATTCCCCATGACACTTTGGTTGTGGCTTTGTGCCTTCAAGTCCTTTTCTGATTTATGGTGAATCTAAAGCAAACCTATCCTGTGGTTTTCTTGGCCAGATTTGTTCAGAGGAGGTTTGCCACTGCCTTCCCCTGAAGCTGAGAGAGTGTGACTTGCCCAAGTCCACCCAGTGGGTTTCATACCGTCATCCCATACCATTTTATTACATATATGGCAGCAAGTGGTATCTTTTGGAGTGGATCACTCCGCACAGACTCACGTCCTTTGCTGAAATACTCCAGTTGGCGTCCGTCGCCGGAGATGACAAGTACGATCCAGTCCTCTCAAGTTTTGCAGGAAAAGACCTGAGAGACCAAGAAATGGATGCATCAAGCAAAAGGAAACCTGATCTCATTTTGTTTTCTGCTTTAAGGCAGAATAATGTGATTAGTGTCAGTTGCCTCCAGCAGAAACTGCTCCGTCCTGAAAGAGACCAGTTGGATGGCCAGATCTCGTTCTCTTGGCTGCATACACACTGCAGAAATAATCCGGTTCGACACCACTTAAAGTGCCTTGGCTCAATGCTATAGGATTCTGAGAACTGTGGTGTGTTGTAGCCCTTGACCCCTCTTTCTGTTTGTTTGCAACATATATGATACAAAATAATCAAGAGTTTTTACTCTTAATGTGAAGTTGAAGGCTTTTCGGGTGATGTGGCCATGTTCTGAAATGCCAGGAACCTTTGTGCATGTTTAGCGGCCCAAAGGGCAGGATTTCATATCCAAAAAGAAACACACAAGAATCAGCACAAAATTTCCAGTTTGCCCATGCATTTTGAATTTAATGATGCTCTCCTTCCGCATCAGGAAGTTCCACTTTACTGCTCCACGTAACATAGAAGGTTTCGACCTTTGAATTAATTGATTTGGAACAATTGCCACTCCCTGGTTCCTTACTCAGGAGTCAGTGATGTGTTCAAATCGTGGCTTTTGCATGCGCAAGTGGAGGCATGTCCACCCACTTATTCTGACTGGAAGCGACAGGGATCGGCAGTGTAATATAACCAGACTTTGGGTCAAACCGAACAAATCTCTGTTGTACAACATCCTGTTTCCCAATGATTGACTTTCTGTTTCCTTTGTCGTTGCTGTTAAACACCCTGGAGTCGATCCCGACTCATGGCGAACCTGTGCATGAGACATCTCCAAGACTCCTTGTCTTCCACTATTCTTATAAGTTCTCCCATATTCGCACCCATGACCTCCTTAATAGACTCCATCCATTTAGCATGTGGTCTTCCTCTCTTTTGCTTCCCTCCATCTTTCCTTGCATTGCTGTTTTTTCTAATGATTCATGCCTTCTCACAGTGTGGCCAAAGTACGACAGCCTCCATTTAGCCATCTTTGCCTCCAGGGAAATTTCAGGCTTGATCCATTCATTCATTTGCTCTTTTTGCTGTCCACAGGATCCTCAGCTCTCTTCTCCAGTGCCATGTCTCAAATGAATTTATTATCTTTTGGTCCGTTTTCATAACTGTCCATCTCTTGCATCCTTACACGGTAAGGGGAATAGGGTTGCTTGTATGATTCTAACTTTCGTGCTTAGTTGCACATCTTTCTCTTTAGGAGCTTTTCCAGTTCTTTCATAGCTGCCCTCCCCATCCTTAGTCTTCTTCTGGTTTCTTGACCGTATTCCCCATTCTGGTCAATGTCTGATCCAAGGTATAGGAACTCTTTTACTATTTCTACGTCCTCGTTGTCTAGATCGAATTTGTGCAAATTCTTCCTGGGCATTACTTTTGTTTTCTGTAGGTCCAACAGTAAGCCTGCCTTTTGCACTTTCTTCTTTGACCTTCCTCAGTAGTTGATCTAGGTCTTCAAAGGGGCTGTGCAAGCCGTCCCAAATGCCTTCATCTTCGCCAGATCGGGGCCTTGGCAACTGCATGACGCAGCCCTGATCTGGCCTTTCTGCGGCTTTTTGTGGCTCCTTTTTGCACCATGGGAAGGATGCCATAGCCACCAGTGCTGCAGGTTTATTGCATTCCTTTGGCACTGCGTCATCAGTGATGGCTAACCTATGGCACATGTGCCACAGGTGACACTCAGAGTCCTCTCTGTCAGCACGTGTGCTGTTGTCCCAGCACAGAGTTTGCCAGAGTTTGTTACTAGAAAGCCAGAGGGACACGGCACTTTGCAATAAATAAGTGGGTTTTGGGTTGCAGTTTGGGCACTCGGCCTCTAAAAGGTTCACCATCACTGATCTAGATGCAGCTGAAAAGGAATGCCATGACACTGTACTCCATGTGGTGCGGCACACAGTGTCACACTGGCCTGAGGGCATGCATCATGTGGATGCCATGCCCCAATTCTGCCCCCAGGCCAGCCTTTCCCACCAGTCTGCACAGCCCCAAAGTTTTCTGCTAATGGTATAGTATCGTCTGCATATCATACATTGTTGATTTTCCTTCCTCCTATTTTCACTCCTCCTTCTTCTGTGTCCAAGCCTGCTTTGCTTATGTAATATGTTCTGTATACAAGTTGAAAAGATCAGGTGAAAGAATGCAGCCTTGCTTGACCCCTTTCCCAACTGGAAAATTGGCCTCTTTCCTCCACTTGCTTAAATCTGGCATTTTGGTGGTAGACAGCTCTTGAAATGGGAGCTTTTGCAACTTGCAGCTAGGATGCAAGTAAATTCAGCCCTCTCAATGACCTTTCTTTTCCCTGTTCACTTTTCTAGCCCTGAGAAGTGTGACACACTGAAAAACCCAGAATTCTTGCTGGGTTCACATTTCCTTGCAAGCTTTCACTACCCCTTTGCTTTGGCTGCCTACTTTCCAAAAGCACAACCATCATTTTAAATAAGAAATTTGGTGACTGATGGGAAATTTAATTGCAAGGATGGAGTACCTATTTGGGGGGCAACGGCTTCATTTTGAGTCCCCTCCCATAGCTACATCCCTGGTGCAAACGCAAGAAGGAGGCCTGTAAAAATGGTTGCATCACCATGTCTACTTTATTGAGGGAGACAGACAGACAAAGTGGTGAAGGAGATTGGCGAAGGGTGCGAGGATCCACAAGTTGCCCGAGGATTTTAGAGGTGACTTTCCCAAAGAACTGGATCCGGCCAACCAGTCTTACCAGTTTATGAGCGCCCTGGAGACACAAGGTGTGTGTACGTTGGGGGGAGGTTTGAAAAGGGGAAGGTGCGGTTCAGTGCAGACTCCAGATTCCTGGGTGGGGATGTAATTTGCCACCATGATTTACATTCTTGGGAAATGGTTTGCTTCCACAATCCCTTCGATTTGCATCAGGGCCTTCAATAGTTCAGAGGAAATTTATCTCAGCCTGTGCAAAAGACACACATTACCTGATAATAGAATCATAGAGTTGGAAGAGACCCCATCCAGTCCAACCCATTCTGCCATGTAGGAAGACACAATGACCAGACAGATGGTCAACTAGCCTCTCTTTAGAAACCTCCAAAGAAGGAGACTCCACCACCCTCTGAAGCAGCGTTTTCCACTGTCAAGCAGCTCTTACTATCAAAATGTTCCTCCTAATCTTGAAGTGGAATCTCTTTTAGTGTAGCTTGCATTCATTGCTGCGTCTCCTTGTCTCTGGAGCAGCAGACAACACGCTTGCTCCATCCTCAATGTGGCACTCTTTCAAATACTTGAACAGGGCTATGATATCACCTCTTAACCTCTTCTTCTGCAGGCTAAACATACCCAGCTCCCCAGGTCTTTCCTCATAATATACAGTATGGTTTCCAGACCCTTCATCATTTTGGTCACCCTCCTCTGGAACCGCTCCAATTCAATATCTTGGCTGAATTGTGGTGCCCAGAACTGGACACAGTATTCCATGTGAGGCCTCACCAAAGCTGAATAGAGTGGCACTATTACTTCCCATGATCTCTAGACACTATACCTCTATTGATGCAGCCTAGAATCGCATTGGCCTTTTTAGCTGCTGCAGCACACCACTGACTCATGTTTAGATTGTGGCCCACCAAGACTCCTAGATCCTAGTATTGTAGTCAAGCCAGGTGTCGCCCATCCTATATCTGAGCCTTTCATTATTATTTTTTTCTGCCTATGTGCAGTACCTTACATTTCTCCCTATCAAAATGCATTTTGTTAGTTTTGACCCAACTCTCTCATCTGTTAAGGCCATTTTGGATTCTGATCCAGTTCGCCAGGGTTGAGGAAAGATTAAATCGCCATGTGGAATTATGGGAGTGCGGGCGCCATTTTGTCATTTGCCTCGGGCAGCAAAGTTTCTTGAGCAACCAACCCCCTTGTTCTCCCAATAAGACAGCCCCAGGTTGCTCCTGCCAGCAAAGTGATTTGCTGACTCTGCCACCCCCTTATCAAACAATCTCCCAATATCCCTCCAAATGCAAACAAGAGATAAGAAATAGTGCAAATATTTCCCTAAACACAGACACAGAAACAGACAAAGACACACAACAAATGTTCCACCGAGAGTAAAGAGAGATGACAATGTGGCTTTTAAGCCCTCCGATGACACACCCCAGGAAGGCCGACCTAGAGACAGCAAGGTAATCCAAATATAAATTTACAAGAGGACAAACAAATAGAATTATTTGGACTTCACAAAGGCAGATGTATTTTAAAGGGGTGAGGTGAGATCAAGCTACATTCGGAGGGAGTTGATTTGGAGGACAGGTTTGCAAAAGTGCAGGTGGCCATCTTGTTGTATAGGAAGATCACTGTTGTAATGCAGCTAGGGACAGGGATGCCTAGCTGGACCTTACCCGGCGACTGAATGGATTCACACAAACAGATTCAGACAAGGTTGAGCATAATGCACATAATACCAAGTTTTCTCCAGGATGTGCACATTTTTCATGACTTCCAACCAGTGGCATCACTAGGGGAGTGAAGGGGGTACAGGTTGCACCAAGTGACATCCTAAGAGTCTGTTAGAAACATCTTGAAGGCACACGACGACAACAACAATTTATAATAAAATGTGTGTTTTGAGCATCTCAAGATAAGAGTTGGAGGTCACTGTTGTTGTGTGCCTTGAAGTCATTTCTAAGTTATGGTGACCCTAAAGCAAACCTATCATGGGGTTTTCTTGGCAAGCTCCTTCAGAGGGGGGTTGCCATTGCCATCCTTGGAAGCTGAGAGAGTGTTATTGGCCCAAGCATGACTCACCCAGTGGGTTTACATGACAGAACCAGGATCCAAACCCTGGGTCTTCAGAGTCTTAGTCCAGCACTCAAACCACCACACCATGCTGGCTCTCATTGTCATTGCACTATGGAAAAAATGTGGAAGGAATGGCAGAAGACACGGTAAGGATGATGTACAAGCAGCCCATAGCAGTGAATGCCAAACTGCCAAAGATATGTGAAATTAACTTGGCATCTCCTTGATTCAGAAAATTCTCTAGGAATCTCTAGGTCCTCCAATGCAACTCTATGGTTAACATCTGCCAGACGTTGATCATCGAATCATGCTGGAGGACCTACAAATGCCTAGAGAAGTGGTTTCTCTAGGCACTTCTGGGCTCTTTGGCACAACTTTACGGTCATCCTCTGGCAGAGTTGCTCAGGAAGACCTAGAGATCCCTTGAAATGACATATTGATCAAATTTGCAAATAACCAAATCCGCAAAAGTCAAAGCCACAAATGCGGAGGGTCAGCTGTACTTCTTAGAAGAGCTGTAGCCTGGGATTTTCTGGAGACAGAGGTCTTACCCCTTGCCAGCCTGGTTTGGTTTGGAGGCTGCCAGTAGCAGACTTTTGCTTCTGAAATAAATTTTGAGGTAGTTTTTGTGGAGGTTAAATCAGCCAGTCAATTGCATATTCATCTGAAATCCCAAACCCAGCCCAAACATGGGCTGATGGTCTCCAAACACCGTATCTGCCTTTTCCAATGTGGAACAGGACTCTCCGACTGAATGAATGCTGGCCTAGGGCCAATGTCAACCCGGTTCATTGATGGAAAAGAAACCCAAGAACCAAAGGTTGAGCAGCAAGGTAATGTGCATTCAGGCTGATATCACCTGTCCAAAAGCTTTCCTTCATTTGATCATTCTTGGTCTGCTACAAAGAGATCCTCTGGTTATAAAGCAAAGGAAACAACAAAAGCTTATTTTCCCGTTCCCTCCTTTGTTCTATGCTTTGTCTTCCCAACCTCTCTAGCCAAATATTCGATTCCATTTCCATATTATACCATGAAAACAGGTGCCCTTCTTTGAAGTATGTGATGTTAATCCATTTGGAATAGATGAGAAAGGATTCTGCTGTCTGCCTTGAAAACGCATCTGTCTTTTTCCTTTTGACCTTCAGTTCTTGGGTTTCCTTCCCGCTACTAAACTAAGCCGATTTCAGTCCGAAAAACCTGTTGATCTTGGCACAGGATTGTTGGTGATGGAGACCAAACAGTAGTGTAGTGGAAGCAGGGCTTGCAAGCACAACATTGCAGGACTTTTTGATGAACAGGAACAATGACATTATCTGCCTGAGTTTCAAAAGGTAAACCTGCCCAGTACAGGGTTTTCTTCAGAAAGAAATGGCCAACATGACATAAGAGAACTATGGGCCCGAACAGACAGGCCAAAATAAAGCTGCTTCGAGTCACTTTGGAGATGTGCTATTTAAATGACACATGCATCTTAAAAGGCCAGAAACTGTGCCAAAGCTGCACTCTAGTCCTTAGGACTGGAGCATGGCTTTGGCATGGCATCCAGCTTCTTAGGATGCATGCATCATTTAAACAGCATACCTCCAAAGTGACCTGAAGCAGCTTTATTTGGGCCTGTCTGTTCAGGCCATATGTTGTCCGCAACCTCTTGTTGATGATTTATTCCATCAAGTTGTCTTCAACTTATGACCATCCTATAAATGAGAGATCTCCAAGATCTTTGGTCATCAACAGCCCTATTCAGATCTTGAAAACTCAGGACTGTGGTTTCCATGGTTGAATCGATCTACCTATTGTGTGGTCCGCTTCTTTTCCTGTGGTCTTCCACTCCTCTTTTCCCGTGAGTCACATTGTCTCATGATACGTCCAAAGTACAATACCCTCAATGCAGCCATCTTTGCTTCTAGAGAAGGTTCAGGCTTGGTTTGCTTTCAGACCCGTTCCTTTGTCTTTTTGGTGGTCCTTGACATCTCATAAGGCTCCTCCAGCGCCACGTTTCAAATGAGTTGCTTTTCATCCTGTCGACTTTCCTCTATCCACTTTTCATAAAACTTGGAAATAAAGCACAGATGATTCTCATCTTGATGTTTAATGATATATCACCAACTAGGAGAGAGTTAAATGGGGCGAGGAGTATCCAGATCCCAGTGCCCCACATAGAGCCTGCTCACATGTCAGATGAGATAAGAACTCAGGGCAGTACATTCCAACAAGCCCAACGGTCCACAACCTGTCAAGACACGAAGTCAGTGGCCCATATGAGTTGCCTGATGACATTTCACACCTCGATGGGCAAAAATGAGGCGTAGGCAGGAAAGGGATGAGAAACGGAGAGAGACCGTCTTGTTCGCTCAGGGCCTTGGAAACTCTGTGAGCCAATGAGCTTCATCCGAAACCTAAATTTTAGAAAACGGAGCTCTGTTATTGGTTCATACAAACCTCTCCAGGCAGGTGGTACCTTGAGAGGCTGGACATGGAGAAGGTATAAAGTGACGCCGTTGGCCAACTTCTGAGGATAACCTCAGTCTTCTTCATCTCAAGAATATCTCTGCTACGTTTTTGGAGGTAAGTGCCTTTGCTTTCTCCTCTGAACTGCTTCATCGACAAAAAAAATAAGACTGGTGTCTTTCTCTGCAAAGTCTAGAAAATGGATATTCCAGATGTGAAGTTGAAGGCTTTCATGGCTGGCATCCATAGTTTTTTGGATCTCTTTTCAGGATTATTGTGCCATGTTCTAGAAGAGTTTTATTCCTGAGTTTCACCAGCATCTGTGGCTGGCATCTTCAGAGAATGCTGGCATGGAAGAGAGTAGGGTCATATAATATACATACCCCACTCCTTCCATGCCAGCATTCTCGGAAGATCCAGCCACAGATACTGGCGAAACGTCAGGAATAAACTCTTCAGAACATGGCCACATTGCCCGAAATACACATTAAAAACTATTCCAGATGTTGCTTTCTTGGGCCTTGGTTTGAACATCTGGAAGAAACCAGATGTCCTTTTTTCCCCTGTAATGGAATAGCAGATTACATAGTAGGTTGGGGGCAAACAGACACTGGGATCCTGTATTCTGTTGAGGGTG
>NC_056530.1:36450415-36502202 GCF_019175285.1 Sceloporus undulatus | reverse complement strand
AGGGAGGCAAGAGTTTTGAGGACATTTGGCCTCTTCTGTCTGCTTGGGAAGAGCTATAGAGTTTGGTGGTAGAGCGCATGCCTTGAACATAGCAGTTTCAATTGCTGTCACCTCCAGGTTTTGATAATAAATGGGACTGGAAGCAGGGAATGGGAAGGATCTCTATGTGAAAGTGGCAGCTAGACAGGTAGACAATGCTGGGTTAGATGGACCAAATACTGGTCTTGTTTTTATACTGATATGTTTTTATATCAGAGGATGGGCAAGTGCAGCCCTGGAACCACCAAGGATGTCTCAAAAGGGGCAAATTGCTGTCTTGGATGCTTCCAGGAGTCACTTTTTAAATCAGTTTCAAGGTCTCGCTATACTAACATTTAAAGATATAGCCATGTTAGTCTGTACGACTGGTACATGGAGAGATCTTATAGCACCTTTGAGACTCACTGAAAGAAACAAGTTGGCAGCATGAGCTTTCATAGACTAAAGTCTACTTCCTCAGATGCAAAGAAAGAGGTTGGCAGCATGAGCTTTCCTAGACTTAAGTTACTTCCAAATGCGTCTGAGGAAGTAGACTTAAGTCTACAAAAACTCATGCTGCCAAGTTCTTTCTTTCAGTTAGTCTCAATGATGCCGCAAGATCTCTCTACATATGGTTTAATATTTTAAAATATATATTTCTGTGAACCAGAAATCGATGTCCAGATGCTTTGAGTATTTTGTTTTTCAGCTGGCTATGTGGGCCCCAGGGGTTATAAAAATGCTCCCTTGGCCTGCCATAGTTGCCCACTCTGGTTTAGAAGTATTTGTGTCCTTCTGGTTGACTTCATGTCCATTTGGTTGACTTCATGTCCAACAAGCCCAATGGTCCACAACCTGTCAAGGCTTAGATAGACCTTTGGTCTGGTCCAGTCTCTTTCTTCTCCTCCCATGGTTTTTTTTATCATGATAGAGGTAGCAATAGATAGAGACAAAGATAAAGATGATGATGATGATGGTGATGGTGATCATGATGAAAAAGATAATCATGATGATGATGTTTTATATCAATCTCAGTTTCTCCCAAAACTGGGACTCAGGACAACCCACAAATAAATTATTATTATTATTATTATTATTATTATTATTATTATTATTATTATTATTATCTTGCCTTTCTCCCAAGGCTGGGACTCAGGGCAACTTAAATAATAATAAATAAATAATAAAGCTTACAACATTAAAAAAACACCATACAGTTAAAAATGTACAAAAATCGTATATTAAAATAGAATTAAATTGTTACAATAATTAAAGCAAATTCAATGCTAAAGTCAAGTTTAAAAGGATTAAAAATGCTTAAATTACATTAAATTAAAAGCAAAGGCTCTAATTTTCTATCATAGTCTATGTTATGTAACTTGACATATACTTAGCTACATAGCAGAGCAGCTAAGAAACCCTGTTAGTGAATTGTGAAGATGCACATTGACAAACCCTAGCTTGTGTCCCAATGTGCTTCGAGCCTAATGTGCATCCGGTCCTTCGTGCATTGGTCACTTGAATGGCTCCCTTTTGTAGTAACTCCTTGCTGAATCAAATCGGTCAAATGCACAATCAAATGAAGTATAACCACGAGCTTAACTTAAAAGCAGATCAATAAAAAACTCCTTGCTCAGCAGCCAGTCAATTGCCAAAAGTTCATCTGAATAAATGAATATAGTATGTAGAGATACTGGGGTAGATTGACAGGCAGATGTTGCTGAGTGCTGGTTCTTTGACAGACCAAATGGCACCAGCCACTCCTTGAGAGTGAGATATCAGCAGATTTGGGGGAATCACAACCGTTTGTGGAAATGCAAAAAAATCTTGGCTTCATTCCCACTATTTAAACCGGATCGCAATTCGGTTTGAACCAGTTCAAATGATCCTGGTTCCCATTTGTATCGAATCGCTGAAGCGATTCGGCGAGGGGAGCACACACTAGACCCATTTAACCCATGTCTTTTGGACGCCAATGTTTTCTGCGTCTTTTTGGATAAATCGACTCTGTGCAAGTGTGAACCAGATGCGGATCGGGATCAATTTAAATTTGCCCTTCGGGTCCATTTTGAGCCAATACGTTTGTGAATGTGAATCACAAGTGGGTTATTTTACAGGGGGAAAATGCAATCGGGGAAAACGTAGTGGGAACCACGCTCCGCTGTCGAGTCGATCCATCGATTCGGATCACAAACTGCTTTTTTTGTAAGTGGGTATGAGGCCCTTGTAGATCTAAACTAAACTTTCTCCCACGGTCTTCCGATTTCATGCCCTCCGATTGCCCTGATTTAACAGGGGCGGTCCACTTTTTAAAGCTTGGTTTAAAATGTCCTGGTTTTTCTCCCAGCTTCTGCCTTTGCCTTCAGTTTGCTCCCATTGCTGCAAATGGAACTCAAAATACAAAAGCCATGCCTTATCACACAACGTCAGTAGTGTTTCACTTCACTTCCCATCGTCGTCAGTTGTAAAAATGTACCTTTCATTGTACAGATTTTTCCGACATGACAAAAGACTCGGTTTTATGACCGTCTCCCTTGAGAAGAGTATTGAAGTGCTACAACGTCATGCGGAGAAGCACAGAGAAAACCGTTCCACTCCAGCTCCATTTCAGCTTTGTTTTCTCATTCAACGAGGCTCTTAGAAAGTTTCCATGGCCATGCTGGCTAGGGAAATCTGGAAATTTTTGCCTTCCCCTCCCCAAGACCTGTTCTCAGATACAATAGGGACATGCTCTGAGGGATCCAAGTAGACCACAAATTGAACATGAGTCAACAGTGCAATGTGGCAGCTAAAAAGGCCAATGCAATTTTAGGCTGCATCAATAGAGGTATAGTGTCTAGATCAAGGGAAGTAATAGTGCCACTTTATTCTGCTTTGGTCAGGCCCCACCTGGAATATTGTGTCTAGTTCTAGGCACCACAATTCAAAAAGGATGTTGAGAAACTGGAGCCATGTGTCCAAAGGAGGGCGACCAAAATGGTGAAGAGTCTGGAAACCATGAAGCCCTATGAGGAAAGACTCAGGGAGCTGGGGATGTTTTGCCTGGAGAAAAGAAGGTTAAGAGGTGATATGATAGCCCTGTTTTAATATTTGAAGGGATGTCATGTTGAGGAGGGAGCAAGCTTGTTTTCTGCTGCTCCAGAGAATAAGACACAATGGAGCAATGGATCCAAGCTCCAGGAAAAAAGATTCCAGCTCAACATTAGAGGGAACGTCCTGAGAGTAAGGGCTGTTCGACAGTAGAACACACTCCTTCCTCAGAGTGTAGTGTAGTCTCCTTCCTTGGAGGTCTTTAAACAGAGGCTGGATGGCCATTTGTCGGGGATGCTTTGAATGAGAGTTCCTGCATGGCAAAATGGGATTGGACTGAATGGCCCTTGGGGTCTCTTCCAACTCTAGGATTCTATGATTCTATGCTTGCCTTTGTTTTTCAGTGTGCTTCATTTGCAATGACGACTCCTCTGGAGAAGGCCTTGGCCACCATTGTCATCACTTTCCACAAGTATTCCGGGAAGGAAGGCGATAAGTTCAAACTCAACAAGGCCGAGCTGAAGGATCTTCTGCTGAATGAGCTGCCGGCATTCAATAGTGTAAGTCCACCTCGCTTGCGGGAGGAAGCTATTGCAATAAGATCTATTAATCTGTTACCGTTAATACAAATATTAGGGTTAGGTGAAAAGCAGATGACAAAGAGCTGACGCCAATGGATCAAGTCTCGCCAAAGGCATTGCCCATCCGGTTCTCACTCACCAGTTTAATGCCCTATGGGTGCATGCCTCGCCTCATAGGGATGATACTTTAATCTGGCAGGCTTCTTGTGGTATTCATGGATTAATGAGATTTCTACCTTGATTTGGAAAAGAGACAGCTTCATTTTTGAGCCTCTCCAATGTGAAATTCAAATCATATTACATCTCTCTTTGAAGAAGGTCCTACATTGCTTTAGTGTTGCATAAATAACTACTCTCCAAAGCAAAATTCAAATAATATTGTCTCTCTTTGGTCAAGATCCTACATTGCTTTAGTGTTGCATAAATATCTAGCAATAGATCTTGTTAGCCAAGATATAAATACTTGAAATAAATACAATAAATAAATTTACTGAATACCGGGAGTGGATGGGAGGCTAAGTGCCCAACAACATTGTTGTTGTGGTGGTTGTTGTTTTGTGCCTTCAGGTCATTTCTGACTTATGGCAACCCTAAGATGACCCTATCATAGGGTTTTCTTGGCAAGTTTCTTCAGAGCAGGTTTCCCATTGCCATCCTCTGAGGATGAGAGAGTGTGACTTGCCCAAGAGCACCATCCACTTTACACAGCCATCCATGGATAAAGAATTTGTGGATATGGAGGACCAACTGGGTTAGAACCAGAATATGGTTTTCTGTTTTATTAACTGCAGGGGACTATTTGTTTTACCACAACGGATGTAATTTTGATTCAGTGTTATGGAAATTTTATTATCATTTAATGCTATGGAAATAATGTTACAGGGTAATATTACTTTGAAGTGTGGCACATTTATTATTTATGAAATATAGATTTATGAAAACATATATAGAGAAAAACGAACTTCTAGCTAGCAAGTGTGCTCTGGAAGCTTTTAGGGCGTTTCTAAAATATTATTTGTATTAATGTACATTTTATAGTATCGTATAAGTTTATTAATGCTTAAGCCAAAGGCCATTCGCATTTTATAGTATTATTTAAACTTTGTCATAGGAATATTGCATTAATTTTAAAAATCTTGTTTGTTTGTGCAGGCAGGGTTTTGTTTCTATCTTGGATTGTGGTTTTCTCACCTTTGCAAAGCGCTATGTAAAGCCTATGGTGCTATGCAAATAAACGTAGTAGTAGTAGTAGTAATAATAATAATAATAATAATAATAACAATATTATATGAGGCCACTTCCAGATGGATACTGCCACCTCACCATGGAAATCATAGGAACCCTATGATAGGTTCACCTTAGGGTTACCATAAGTCAGAAATGACTTGAAGGCACACAACAACAATGACCTATCCTCTAACTCTTATCCTGAGATACTCAAAACACACATTTTATTATATGTTGCTGTGGTCGGGTGCCTTCAAGTTGAATACCTTTCTAGGCAATTGGTTCTATTGCCAAAACTGTCAAGATGTTGCGTCTAATGTTTGGTGGAAACCTACTCTGTTGTAACTTCAAACCATTAGACCCGGTCCTACCATCTGGAGCATCAGAGAACATACCTGCCTCCTTCTCTCTGTAGTAGCTCTTGAGATATTTTAAAACCCAGTCAGTCTCCTGTTCACCAAGTTGACCATGTCCAGCACCTTTAACCTTTCCTGATATGTGTAGTCGAAGGCTTTCGTGGTCAACATCCATAGTTTTTTGTGGGTTTTTCAGGCTATGTGGCCATGTTCTGGAAGAATTAATTCCTGATTTATTCCTGCGTCTGTGGCTGGCATCTTCAGAGAATGGTGGCATGGTGTCAAATGACCTACAGACCAAACAAAATAATCCAGCAAATGCTGCACTCACCAAAGGACAGGAATGACCCGCTCACAGCCGCATGATTTGACCACATACAATTATGCAGCTGTAGACAAGTCTACACTAAATGCAGCTGTCCAAACACAAATCGAGGAACACGAGAGACACTGCAAACCAGGTCAGCCAGAAAAATCAGCCGTATCAAAACACGTTATAAACTAACCTCAGGGACGTAGCCAAGGGGGGGGGGTTCTTGGGGTCCGGACTCCCCCTTCCATTAGAAAAATGAATGGGGTGTATTGCTGCGCTGTCGCACCCAAGCCCCCATTATCATGGTGGCACTTAATCTGGACCCCCCCCTTCCTAAAATCCTAGCTACGTCCCTGCTAACCTGGGCACAAAATGCTGTTTGAAAACACTGAAATTCTGGACCATGCCAACAACGATCAGGTCAAAATGCACAGGGATGCCATTGCAATCCACAAACATCTGGACAACTTCGACAGGAAAGAAGAAACCCGGAAAGGAAGCAAAGTTTGGCTACCTGAAAAACACCAAAATCAAGACCCAGCAAAAACGCCAGTCCTGAAAAACACCAAAATCAAGACCTAGCAAATGCAAATGAAAACCACCCAGGATCAGAAGAGTTTCCCAGCAGGCAATCGATCATGAATTAAATAGAAACCCTGAGGCCTTGCCATTCAACAACAGAACAATACACAGATTAACACGGAAATCATTCCTCCCAACCTAGAATCACACAGTGTGTATATATATATATATACACACGCACACACACACACACACACACACACACCACTCTCTTCCATGCCAGCATTCTCTGAAGCCACAGATGCTGGTGAAACATCAGGAATAAACTCTTCCAGAACATGGTCACATGGCCCAAAAAACCCATAAAAAGCTTTCCCGATACGTCTGGTTCTCCATCCCTCTTACCATCCTTCTTGCCCTTCTCTGTACCTGCTCCAACTTATCGATATCCTTCATCGCATGAGATGCCCAGAGTTAAACGCAAGAGATGAGGAAGGCAGAGGGGGAAAAATAACCAGCTAAATTTGGTCCCCATTTCCTAAAGTTATAGTTCATTTTTAACATTTTCAACTTCTTTCTTCTTCTTTTTTTGGATGTTCTCAGAAACGGATGGATGCGGCCGAATTCCAGAAGATCATGGGTGACCTGGACCACAACAAGGACAACGAAGTGGACTTCCAGGAGTTCACCTGCTTCCTGGCTTGCGTCTCGATGGGGTTTGATGAGTTCTTCCGGGGCTGTCCCAAACCTCCTCTTCCCAAGAAATAAACCCGAAGGGATATTACACTCCTAGAGAAGTGTTTTGATTTCCAATAAAAAACACACACATTAAAAGGTTCTTTTTATTATCCTAAGCTGTTCTGCCTCTTCTTCTTGGGGGTTATTTGGGGGATTTTTAGAAGTGGATCTCCATAACACTCCAAAAATAAAAATTGGACAGTGGCTGTTTTGTAAAACAACGGGTACAATAGCATCCCCTCCAATGTCCCTGTTTTGCAAGGACAGTGCCAAATAATCCTGTTGTCCTACCTTTTCAATGGCTTTTAAAGTGTCCCAGTTTCTCTCTTCTTTCCACTTCCCCCTTTGTCTTAAGCTTATTTCAGTTGCTGCGTACTGAGTTCAAAATACATACATAGTTTGTAATTTATTAAATCGGTGCAGGGAGAGGAGAAAAGATAGTTGAAACTTGACCTTCCTAGTTGTTGTTGTTGTTGTTGTTGTTGTGTGCTTTCGAGTTGTTTCTGACCTATGGAGTTTTCTTTGCAAGATTCCTCAGAGGAGGTTTGCCATTACTTTCATCTGAGGCTGAGAGAGTGTGACTTGCCCAAGGTTACCCAGTGGGTTCTTATATTATTATTATTATTATTATTAACAGTATTTATACCCTTCAGCCCAAAGGCTCTCAGAGCAGCTTACAATTATTATTATTATTATTATTATTATTAATTGGACGGTTCCCTGCCCTTACAATCTAAAAAGACACAACACAAAAGGAGAAGGGAATGGGGATCTTATTAATATATTATTATTATTATTATTATTATTATTATTATTATTACTATTACTACTACTACTACTACTACTACTACTACTATTGCCGAGCCAGGATTCAAACCCTGGTCTCCAGAGTCATAGCCCAACACTCAAACCCTACTTCCCAGTAGACTTAGGCAAAAGCAAACTCCTACAGCTTCTACTCGCTTGTCTCCTCTTCCTCATTCATAACTTTTGCCCTCTTGACCATGCTCTGATGCGGCTTGGCCACATGCATCCTGGCTTTCATCTTGCAATGTCTGAAATGTGAACCAAGCAAAGGCCGATGAGCCTTAGATCTGATCTCTTGGAAAAGATGAGACGATTCTGAGATGGAAGAAGGTAATGAGTACGTTGAGCTGGATGAGCCGGAGAGGAGAAAATAACCAAGGGACTGTTTGAAGTCTAGCCTCCAAGCCTGGTTATTAAATGAGATTTCACTCCAGAGCATCTGGAGGAAATTGCAAGGGGCCATATCAAAGAGAATGAACTGTCTATTTTTTTTTTGTTCGGTGAAAAAGAGTAATCAGAGAATATTTAAGATGCCTGGGTGTGTTTCTTCCAGACATCTGTCAGGCAGGTTTTAACTCGACAGCTAAATTAGCCCTTGCATCCAGGTCTGCCTGGGCTTTTTCATATCAGAGAAGTGGTGTGTTGGTAGTCAGCCAAAAAGAAAGGGTTGAAGCGAATGGGTGACTTCTGGGTTGCATTGGAAGACAGGTCACAGGTACCAATGTCATGCCCATCAAATATCCTGACTTGAAGCGGATAAAACTTGGAAGACAGAACTTGTGTCCTTAGATAACCAGTGGAAAATAATTCAAAGATATAGCCATGTTAGTCTGTAGAGTCAGTATGTAGAGAGATCTTAGAACATCTTGGTGACAAACTGAAAGATATAAGATGAAAAGATATAGCTGGGTTAGTTTGTAGGATCAGTATATAGAGAGATCTTGCAGCACCTTTGAGACTCATGGAAAGATATAAAATGCAAAAAGCTAGCCATGTTTGTCTGTAGAATCAGTACAGCGAGAGATCTTGTAGCACCTTGGAGACTCACTGAAAGATATAAAATGCGGATATAGCTGTGTTAGTCTGTAGAATCAGTATGTAGAGAGATCTTGCAGCACCTTTGAGACTCACTTCAGCTGCCAACTTCTTTATTTCACTGAGTCTCAAAGGTGCTATATCTCTCTACACACTGGCGGAAAAGAGTTTGAGATCAATGGCTAATGCTCATTCTCGCCCATCCTGACAAGTCTGAGAGAGGTGCGTTTCATTGGAGGAACCAGTCTTAGGCTGTGTTCCCAGTATGATTTAAAGCAAATCGCTGATCGGGTTATATGACTGTCGTTCCTGTTTGAAACCAGTTCCGATCCTACTGCGATCGGTTTCAATCGGAACAAAGTGAGGCAAATGCTGAAAACCTGCTCTTTCCTGACACTAGTTCTTTGGTGGTTCTTTTGAAAAGAATCGACTCCGAAGTGTGTTCAGCAAGTGGGTAACAACGGATCTGAATCACATCATTCTGGAATGGCAGAAGGGTGTTTATCATCCCACCTCAGTTTTTGGTAGATATACACTCTCTCAGCACTGCTTTTGTGCTTGTGGTGTGACCTATGGATGCATGATTTTTACAAACAAATTGCTAGAAGATTTGATTCACTGATTTTGCAACTACTTGCAATTACCTGGGCTGCAAGCCGGTTGATCAGCAGCTCAGTGAGGCAAGTAGTTGCAAAACCACTAAATCATATATATATATATATATATATATATATATATATATATATATAAAATTTCCCAAGCCGGGTTGCCGCTTACATCACAAATGACGCACAAATGATTGACATACATTTTGAAGCAGCGCAAACTAGTGGGGATGACAATCGTGCCAAAAAAGAAGCGATTACAAGGGGATAATGAAAAGATCCGCTTTCATAGTGGGAATGACGGACCTTTTGGAATCGATTCACCGACATGGAGCGAAGACAAATCGCAAACCGGTTTAAATGTAAGTGGGAATGGGGCCTAGATCAAGAAATCAGGTCTCATGAAAAATTCAGCACACTCTGTCCATGTTCTCATATGTGCAGCGCTTTCCATGCAGGTGGGTTTAGCAGTAGAAATACGAGATCCCGGGATAAGCTAAACTGAAAAACTTGGTTTGTTATTTCATAAGTGCTTTGGGGACGGAGGGGACAAATGCAGAGTTAGGGAGAGTTTCTTTTTTGGATTGCAGCTCCCAGAATCAGTCAACCCAGTGGGGGATTCTGGGAGCTGTAATCCAAATGGCTCTGGAAAAATCACACCTTAATTTTGTCTATAACCGACCACTAACAAACACAGGTTAAGAGTAAAATTCAAAGATATAGCCACGTTTGTCCGTGGAGTCAGTATGTAGAGAGATCTTGTAGCACCTTTGAGACTCACTGAAAGAAAGAAGTTGGCAGCAGGACTTCAGAAATGCATCTGAGGAAGTAGACTGGAGTCTAGGAAAGCTCATGCTGCCAACTTCCTTCGTTCAGTCAGCCTCAATGGTGCTGCAAGATCTCTGTACATTCAGGTTAAGAATGGCTGTGTTCACATGGAAGTGATCTAACAGCAGAAAGCTAAAATACAAGTCTTCTCTAGACTTCGGAGTTTATCACACTGGGGCTAATTTCAGCACTAAAAAGAGATTAAAGCGCATTTAAATCATCCTGCAAATAGCGCGAAAATGGCGAGTAATTGTGCAAATGATTATCACACGCAATCGCGCAAATCAAGTGATGTCGGAAATGCACTGTCTCTGAAATCCTGAAAGTCCAAAGATGCACATTAATGCTTCTTTGTGACCACTTTAATGGCTGGTTTTGCACAATGTCGTGTGAAACTGTTTTCCGTAATTACACAATTTTTCTAGGATATTCCCAGGATAAACTCCCAACCTCCTTCGTGTGATAAACTCCTTCCTTGGGGGAAATGTGTCAGGCCAAGGCGAGGCGAAGCTCGAACTCAGAACCAGTTGGGAGCCAAGAGATGGCTTGCAGCCAAGAAATCCTGGTGCAGAACGAAGCTGGAGGAACAAGCATCTGTAGAAACAGATACGACGAAGGAACAGCTGGGTGGATACAAAAAGAGTTGGCTGCCTTTATCTCCTTCTTCTTCTTCCGTATCGTTGCCGAGGCGGGTGAGTCTTTTCCCATCCTTTTTGCCCCACCACTTTTGGAAATGTTGATCTCAAACTATCTTTGGGAGGTGGGATCCCCAAAACAAGGTGCCTTTTTTTAGCTGCAAGAGATTTCAGTCCAGCTCCGTAACTGGCATTTCCGGATTTTCACCTGGCAGAAAATACTTGTTGCAACAACAGCCAAAGATGCAGCATTTGTAGGGGAAAGGTGGGTTTTGAGTAAGGGCTTATGACTTTAGGGCTTTAGAGTTGCTAAATCTCAGGGTCTCCAAGTCTCCGTTTTTCAGAAGACCTCCAAGCAGGAGACTTGGATGCGAATCTCCCAGTTTGGAGTCGGAGAGGCTCCGCTACAGATAAGAGGAAAGGTGTGTAAAAAAATCACTCTCTCGGCTTGCTACCATTTACAAGATTTCATTCACTTGTTGCTGCAGCATGCAAACTCTCCAGGTCATGGTTTGTGTATTTCAGTGGTTCCCAGACTTTGGTCCTCCAGATGTTTTGGACTTCATTTCCCAGAATTCTTTACTATTGGCCAATCTGGCTGGGGCTTCTTGGAGTTAAAGTCCAAAACATCAGTTTGGAAATCACTGATGAATTTACTTAGGCTGCTGCCACACTACAGAATTAATGCTCTAACTGTCATGGCTCCATCCGATGAAATCCTGGGGTACGTTGTTTGTTGTGGCAGCAGAGCTCTCTGATAGTGCAGGCTCAAATAGCTCACAGATCCCAGAATGCCATAGCATTGAACTATGACAGTTAAAGTGGTATCAAATTGGATTATTTCTGCAGTGTGAATGCAGCCTTGGACCAAAAACCTCAGGGTTGCTGGGACAATCTTAAACTGGCAGTCCTATGAATTGGAAATGGTATTCACATGTCAAATGGGTGAACAAAACCTAAAGCATCTCACAGCATGACTTCTTTCCTTCCTCGAGGGCCGAGTTCTAATTCTCCTCCTCTCTCCATTTCTTTTAGGCGCCACGATGCAAGCTCCCCTCGAAGAGGCCCTGAGTGTTATGGTAAACACTTTCCACAAATATTCCGCCAAGGAAGGAGACCCCTTGAAACTCAACAAGGCTGAGATGAGGGAGTTACTTCTCCATGAGCTGCCCACCTTCATCAGGGTGAGGTCACAAGAAGGGAAATCATAGAATCATAGAATTATAGAGTTAGAAGCGATCCCAAGGGCCATCCAATCCAGTCCCCTGCCATGCAGGAATACACAATCTAAGCAGCCCCAACAGATGGCCATCCAGCCTCTGTTTGAAAACCTCCAAGAAGGAGACTCCACCAATCTCCGATGGAGAGCATTCCACTGGCGAACAGCTCTCACCATCAAGAAGTTCCTCCTAATGTTGAGGTGGAATCTCTTTTCTTGTAGCTGGCATCCATTGTTCCAGGTCCTATTCTCTGGAGCAGTAAGAAAACAAGCTTGCTCCATCCTCAAGCTTCAAAGAGCATGGGAATAAGATGAACTTGAGCTCTTATCACAGGAAGGCAAATAGGATTTAAAGCTGAGATGGAATCTCTTTTCCTGTAGCTTGCATCCATTGTTCCAGGTCCTGTTCTCTGGAGCAGCAGAAAACAAGCTTGGTCCCTCCTCAATATGACATCCCTTCAAGTATTTAAACAAGGCTATCATATCACCTCTTAAGCCTCTCTTCTCCAGGCTAAACATACCCATCTCCCTAAGTCTTTCCTCATAGGGCTTTATGGTTTCCAGACTCTTCACCATTTTAGTCAAAACTGGATTATTTCTGCAACATGGATGCAGCCTACATTGTGTAACTTTATGCAGACTAATGTATGTAGCGGAGGATCTACAAAACCTTTGTAGTGAATTATGAAGATGTGTGTCACTGCAAAGGAGAGGCAGCATGGTGTAGAGGTTAGAGTGTTGGACTATGGGTCTGGAGCCAGGGTTCGAATCCCTGCTCGGCCATGACCTTAGACATCATGCTCTCTCACGTTCAGAAAGTGGTCCCTTGAACAAATCCCTTACCTAGTAACATCACGGCAGCCTCATTCTGAATACAGAACATTGCAGAATGGCTTAATGTTATTTCCTATCGATGCCAGTCCATTTTTGTAACTATAAGTGCCATACTGAATTTCAGCCCATTTCCTTAATGTGTGGCCATTCCCAGAAAGACAGCGCCTAGACCTGGTTTTTGCATGCATGCTTTTAGTTCAGATTGCATTGGTACAAAACAATGCTCTGTCATAATTTCAGCAATTTTAATGCTACCCCAGGGTCCAGATTAGAACCTTGCGGGGAAATATGTTGAGTTTTCCTTCAATTTTGCATCTGCCTTTTGCTTCCCTGTAGGGGAAGATCCACGAAACCGGGTTTGAGAACTTGATGAAGAAACTAGATGGCAACAAAGATGAAGAACTGGATTTTCAAGAGTATGCCGTCTTTTTAGCTCTCACAGCAAGCTTGTGCAATGAATTCTTCCAGGAGTGCGCTGATGAGAATAACCGGAAGAGATGAGACTGGCGTTTCTCATCCCTTTGCCTCTTTGACTGTTCCCTGCTGGATCTTCCCCGGCTTCATGGGTCTTCTTGCTATGCAGAAATAAAAACATTCAGAACAATGTTGTGTGTGTACTACTGCTAGCTGGGCCAAAGCTAACAAAATGAATTTCAACACGGAGAAATGCACTTAGGGCAGAAAAATGAAATGCATAGATATAGGATGGGGTTGAACGAGAGACTTATACATGTGAAAGAGATCTAGGAGTCCAAGTAGACCACAGTGTGAACATGAGTCAACAGTGCGATGCAGCAGCTAATAAGGCCAATGTGATTTTAGGCTGCATCAATAGAAGTATAGTATCTAGATCAAGGGAAGTAATAGTGCCACTCTATTCTGCTTTGGTCAGGCCCCACCTGGAATATTGTGTCCAGTTCTGGGCTGCACAATTCAAAAAGGACATTGAGAAACTGGAGCGTGTCCAAAGGAGCGACTAAAATTGTGAAGGGTCAGGAAACCATGCTCTATGAGGAACGACTTCAGGAGCTGGGGATGTTTAGCCTGGAGAAGAGAAGGTTAAGAGGTGATATGATCGCCCTGTTTAAATATTTGAAGGGATGTCCCCGTTTCTGTCTCCTCCTCTCACTTTCCCCTTTTGTCCCCAGCTTACTTCCATTGCTGCAAACAGTTCTAAGTGCAAAAGTAGTATGCAGCAGTTAACGCATCAGGTGTGATGTAGTAATTTGAGTCTTAGACTACGACTCTGGCGACCGGGGTTCAATTGTGCTTCTTCCTCTCTTCCTTCGCAGATCAACAGACCATAGGGCGAAATTAAAATTTTAAATTTCCTCATTTTTTCCTCTCCACGTTAAATGTCTTATGCTGGCTTTGGGTTGGCTAGAGAATCGGCCTCTAAAAACAAAATCGGCTACTAGCTTTCTTCCATTCAGGGCTTCTCCCAGTCAAGAGACTGAAACAAAACGCCCACGGAGAAACCACACGGCTATTTTCCTACTCTCAGATAAAAGAAGCAAAGGCCTTGCTCACATTTTCCATAACTTTTCCACCCCTTTTTGTCTTTTTATGTAATCGTCCAGATTGGTTTCCAAAATCCAGCCCCAATGGCAGCCAATCCAGTTTCCCCAGGATCCAGGAGAAATTTACAACAGAACTGACTCATGTCTCCTCTTTTCAAGCCCTTCCGGCTTGTGCTTTTCTAAGCAATGTCACATAAGCAGAGGTGGAGACTATGAAGCTTCCAGATGTTGCTGTACTGCAACTCCCAGAAGCCCTGGCCAGCACAGCTGGGAGTTACAGTCAAACATCTGGAGGGCTGCACCGTTCCCACACTTCGGACTGAATATTGCTGAGTTCAACAGGACTTCGGTCAAAGAAAGCATTTGTGTTGAGTGTTGAACTGCAACTCGAGACCAGGGTTCGATTTCCGGCTCAGCTATGAAACCCACTGGGTGACCTTAGGCAAGTCACACTCTCTCAGCCTCAGGGGAAAGCAATGGCCAACCTCTTCTGAACAGATCTTGCCAAGAAAATGCTCCACCGCAATATATTTCATATCTAATTTGTATTTTATGACTTCCTGAGAACTAAACCTGGAGGTAGTTTGGGGCTCCAAACTGTTTCTGATTTACGGTGACCAGGACCCTGGAGACCAGGGTTCGATTCCCGGTTCAGCCATAAAACTCACTGAGCAACATTGGGCAAGTCACGTTCTCTCAGCCTCAGGGAAGGCAATGGCAAACCTCTTCTGATCAGATCTTGCCCAGAAAACCACAATATAGTTCATATCTAATTTAGATTTTATGACTTTCTCCACAACCATTTTCTGTCTTATACAGTACTGCTGTCGTCATGGGCCTCCAAATTGTTTCTGATTTATGGTGACCTATGACTCTGGAGATCAGGGTTCAGCCATGAAAACCCACTGGGTGACCTTGGGAGAGTCACATACTCTCAGCCCCAGAAAGACCCATGACAAGTTTTGTCTTAGGGTCGCCAAGTGACTTAAAAGCTCAAAACAACAACCACTATATACAAGACTGAAGAATGCTTAAATATCAGCCTGTCATTTTGAGGGTGCAGCAGAGGGAGATTTTCAACAACTGAAGCAAAAGTGGGTGTGAATCCGGATCGGCTGTGATGCAAGTGATGGGTGGGTCGCCTCCATTCCCTTGGGCCTTGCTGTCAAAGAGCAGGGATTGGAAATGGGGCTGGAATGTGAAGGCAGGCGCTTCTGAAGCAACAGGTTGGAAGGCATTTCATTCGGGCGCCTACCTTCCCCGATAATTCACTTCCAGGACGATCCTTAAAAACAGGTGCTTTTCACTTGGTATGTCTCTATCCTTTCGGGGGGGGGGGGGGAGAAAGTTGTCAATACTTTTGGCTGTTGCTTTCGTGGGCCTTGTTGTCATGTCTTTGCATGTCAAAAAGTTTTCTCTTGGAGGTCTTTAAACAGAGGCTGGATGGCCATCTGTTGGGGATGCTTTGACTGAGAGTTCCTGCATGGCAGAATGGGGTCAGACTGGATGTCCTTTGGGGTCTCTTCCAACTTTATTATTCTATGATTCTAACTGGGGGGACACTGATTTGGTTGGGTTCTTGCACCCAGTGCACAGAATAGCCAGCGGTTGGAAATTTTCCTTTTTAAGATTCCAACTCCTAGAAACAGGGAGCGGAGGAATTAGGGTTGCCAGATATCAGGGCCTTGTCCTAAGTCTCCAGTTTTCGGCGGTCATCTCTAGGCTGGAGATGAGGGTACAAATTCGCCACATTTGGTGGACTAAGCTCTGGGCAAGAAAAAAGGACTGTGTGCCCCTTCACCTAGTAAAAAAGTAACTTGTTACAATTTGGAAAACTCTATTTCTTGCCGCACCTTGCAAAGAGTCTCCAAGGGGTCTATGGATGTAGTTACCTTCCTTTTCCTTACTAGTTGTTGCAGTGTCAGGGCTCACCCCCTGCTCTGCTGTGTCTTCTGTTTCTAGCTAGAAGCAAGTAAGCTAGATTAAAAGTTCCTTATCTTGTCTCCTTAAGTACAGAATCATAGACTCATAGTAAGGGCCTTATCGGATGAGAAAAGAAATCCAAACTGGAAAGGGAGACTAACGGTTTTCTGCATCCCTCTCTGCATGACGCCGTATCACTTCTTTCAAAGGATGGTTGTAAAGCCATGTCTTTTGATGCACTGGAAAAACCCTTTTGGCAAAAGGCACACTTTTACGATGGTCTTCCTAGGGAAAGAGATACAACATCATGCGGAGAGGCACAGAGAAAAGCTGGTGCTCTCCGGTTCCGTTTCAGACTTCTTTTCTCATGCGATAAGACCCTAAGTAAAAAAGAATAGTCCACTAATATTCCCTTGATCTGAGAAACAGATTCTTAATATTTCTGTCTTCATGTCCAAACATGAAAATGTACTCTTTCTCTCTGCATGTGTCTTTGAATGATAAGCTGTGAAGCAACCATGGATGGAATCTGATAGATAACACTTAATGATATGACTAGAGGCCATCCCTAGGTCTCAGGTTTTGGCTTTAAAACCTCAGGGGTTTGGAAAATCCCGAACTAGCAATTCTAGTAGGAATAATGAGTGGTGGAATACATATAATCACATCGTAGAGTTGGAAGAGACCCCAAGGGTCATCCAGTCCAACCCCATTCTGCCATGCAGGAACTCTCAATCAAAGCATCCCCGACAGATGGCCATCCAGCCTCTGTTTAAAGACCTCCAAGGAAGGAGACTCTACATAAAAGGAACTTTCCCAAACAGTGTGAATATATGGGTATTTATATTGAGGAACAGTGTAGTGGGACAATTTATTGTGTCATGTGGTGTAATGGATAGAGTGCTGGACTAAGATTTGGGAGATCCAAGGTCTAGCCCTCTGTGAGCCATAAAACTGGGATATATGGGTAGGAAGACCATCTCCCCATGTTTTATTGGTGGTGTTTAATGTCTTCATTCCTTTATTTATTTATTATTTATTTAAATAAACTGATTAAAAATCATGCAAAAGTTAAAATCTTTTCCCTTGGGACCACTACTAGAACAACCAGCATTCAAAGTTCTTCATAAGGAAACAGATTTAATCGCTTTTATGGAGTTTTAATGTGGCGACTTTAAATTGGTTTTAAAACTTTTTGTAGATGTTTTGAATTTGTTGTTCCAGAAGCTGCCTTGGGTCCCATCCTGGGAGAAAGGCAGCATATAAATAAAGTCAATAAAGTCAATAAATACAATGTGAAGTCGAAGGCTTTCATGGCCGGCATCCATAGTTTTTTGTGGGGTTTTCGACTACGCGACCACGTTCTAGAACAGTTTATTCCTGATGTTTCACCAGCATCTGTGGCTGACATCTTCAGAAAAGATACCAGCCACAGATGCTGGTGAAACGTCAGGAATAAATACTTCTAGAACATGGACTGAAAAACCCACAAAAAATATAAATAAATACATTTTTTAAATGACAAGCTTATCCACTCATCTATCCCAAACTGGTGCTTGCAAGATGGACAACATTACAAGTCCATCGTCCTCAAATGGCCCTGCCGGCTATGGATGATGGGGGACTATCATTCTACAGGACAGCATCAGGTTTGGGCAGTATTGACCACTCATCCCCTTCCTTGCCTTGCAGAGGAATTTTTTTGTGGAGTGATGGAGCAACTCCATACTCTGGAGAGAGCCCTCGGAGTACTGGTCTGCACTTTCCAGCGCTACTGCAAGAAGGAAGGCGACAAACACACACTCAGCAAAGCGCAGCTCAAGGAACTATTGGTAAAGGAACTTCCGAGCCTTCAACGGGTAAGTATCCCAGTCCCAGACTCAAATCTTGAATATAGTGTTCTCAGTGCAACCTGGAAAGATGAATTAGGGGCTATGCAGACCGCCCCTTTTGCAGCCAGATCAGGGCAGTGGCAACCGCACGCCGCTGCCCCAATCTGGCCTTTGCAGGGCACAAAAAGGAGCCACAAAAAGTGGTTCCCTTTTGGGCCTTGCAAAGGACATGATAGCGGTGGCATCGTGACTTTATGGTGGTCCTTTGGTGCTGCATCATCCAGATACAGCGCCAGAGGAGTCCCATGACACCGTGTGCCATGCGATGTGGTGTGCAGCATCATGACCCATGGGGGTGGGGGCGGGAATGTGTCATGAGGACGCTACGTTCCAACTCCTTTAAGGACCATATGCACAGCCCCTTAGAGTCTAAGATTTAATGCAGTCTGACTACAGGGACACAGTAGCATCACTACGGCTGGTGTCACCACAGTGCAGCAACTCTTGGTGTCACCTCCAGACTGCCAGGCACACAACCCAGCTTCCCCCTTGTGCCAGTCCCCCCCCCCTTTACTGTGGTGGGGATGGGTGTTGCTGCTGCCCACCCTTCAGGGCTGAAGTTGTGGGGTCTTGGGATGGATAGGCGTGACCACCCTACTTCTGATGTGTCACCTAGTGCCACCCGAATCCCACACACACCCCTAGTGTCGCTCCCATGGGGACATAGCCCAGTGCTTCTCCAATTGCTGCAGTTCTCCATCAGCCATCGTGTTACCCAAAATACTAGGGTCCCAAAGGGCACCTACAAGCAATATTTAAAAGGGGGGATTTTATTGACTCAAGTAAAGCTGCTAAGAGAGCTTTGGGCAACTGAAAGCAGGGATCGAGCCTGTGTATGGAGATCATCATGCCATCATTTTCTCCCGCACTAGATGCAGGATGTAAACTTTAATAGGCGGATTTTATCACACACCTCCATGCCAAGGCAGGAGGCATCCAGGACCCAATCCAGGCTTCTGTACTTTTTCAATGAATGGATTTTCCCATTCATTGCAAAAGTACATGATAAGCCCAGCTCAAGTACAGGATGCCTCTTGCCTGGGCACAGAGGTGTGTACTAAAATCTGCCTCTTAATGTTTACAACCTGTGTCTAGTGCAGGAGGAAAGGGCAGTGCGATAATTTTCTCTATCAGTTTTGGGAAACAGACCTCCAGAATGCAAGATCCAAATGCAGCTTTATTTGTAGATTGAAGGGAATCACCAGGCACTGCAAGATACTCACACACACACAAGAACTAATGACATAAAAGGAGGTAGCAGATAAAGGTTTACAGAGGTTAATACTGTACCGATTCCAGAAGCAGAGGTTCCAATCGCTGAGATGAAGTGGCTCAGCAGTTGCTAAGGAGTCGGGTGAGATACCAACAGAGTGGCTGTCTGATCTCAAAACAAGACTAAAGTACCTGAGCAGGTATACTAATAGGGCAAAACATTTCCTGGAGCAGGTTTGGAGATTAAGGTGAAGTTTCCAGGAGGGAAGAATAAGACTAGAAGTTTGCAAATGGCTGGACAATCACCGTGAATGTCCCTGGACAAAGGAGCCTTGCTCTCAGAATAAATTAATCTTGGGCCCCATTCCCACTTACAGATAAATCGGTGTGCGATCTGAATCGATAGATCGATTCTACAGCAGAGCATGGTTCCCACTACATTTGCCCCGATGACATTTCCCCCCCCCCCACTACATTTGCCCTGTTCGCATTTTGTTTCCCTCCAAAATAATCCACTTGTTGTTCTCATTCACAAATGAATTGATTCAAAATGATTTGGTTCAAGCCGGCCAAAGGGGAAATTTGAATCGATTCCGATCTGGATATGATTCACACTTGCGCAGATTCAGTTTATCGAAAAAATCAGTGTCAAAAAAATGCGCATTAAATGGGTCTAGCACATTGTGCCCCCCCCCCCCCCCGGAACTGCTTCAGCGATTCGGATGAAGTGAAAACCAGAGTCATTTGAACCGGTTCAAACCAATTCACGGTCCAATTTAAAAGGTAGTGGAAATGAGGCCTTGGACTTCTGTTCACGTGTAAGTACCAGGTCTGTCATCCACCATCACTCCTATCATAGAATCATAGAATGATAGAGTTGGAAGAGACCGCAAGGGCCATCCAGTCCAAACCCCTGCCATGCAGAAATTCCCAATCAAAGCACCCCCAAGAGATAGCCATCCAACTTCTGTTTAAAGACCTTCAAAGGAGGAGACTCCATTATCTTCTGAGAGAATGTCTTCCACTGTTGAACAGCCCTTACTGTCAGGAAGTTCCTCCTAATGTTGAGGTGGAATCTCTTTTCCATCAGCTTGCATCCATTGCTCCAGGTCCTAGTCTCTGGAGCAGCAGAAAACAAACTTGCTCCCTCCTCAATGTGACATCCCTTCAAATACTTAAACAGGGCTATCATATCACCTCTCAACCTTTTCTTCTCCAGGCTAAACACCCCCAGCTCCCTAAGTCATTCCTCATAGGACATGGTTTCCAGACCCTTCACCGTTTTAGTCGCCCTCCTCTGGAGCATGTCCAAAGGAGGGCTACTAAAATAGTGAAGGGTCTGGAAACCATGCCCTATCAATGATAAATTCTGATATTGATTGATCTATCCTTGAGTAAGTGCCCTGGCTTCCCCCATGCTGACCCAGCAGGACCTCCAAACATGTTCACGGCAAGTGTCCTGCATTGGAGGTACTCTCTCAGCTACCTGTCTAAAACATCCCTTTTGTTATCAATTTGATATCAGAAAAGAGGAATGATGCAGGGGGCCAGACCTTGAGATAGCAATTGAATAGCTATGAGAAAGGAGGAACAGCAAAATGGTGAATCCTGGGGATGGTGAGAACCCTAGTGTAGTTCCACATGCAGAACTTTTACACTATTCTTAGTGATACAAAATCTTGGCCAAGAAGCATTACCTCTTTATATCTAACCCAGCATGACACATTGCATGTTTATTCTAATGGGCAGAATCATTCTGAAAGGCCTCTCTATTCACAGCTCCTTCTCCCACCTTTTTCTTCCTCTGATACTAGTTACATCTTAAAGAGGGGACTCTCGAAAAACTGATGGCGTCGCTAGATAAGAACAAGGACAACCAAGTCGACTTCGAGGAGTTCATCCGCTTTGTGGCAGCGGCTTGCACCTTCTTCCACGACTTTTTCCAGGACGAACCTGCAGTCCTGCCACGAGTCCAAGATGGCGGCCAACCTCCCAAGATAGCACCTGCTTTGTCAGAGGTCGACAGTGAAAACAGGGATGGAGATGGGAAGAACGTCGACCTAAGTGAAGGTCCTCAAGAAAAAGGAGAGTGAAAAGCTACGGTGGAAGAATTGTTCATGCTAACACTGTCCACCGTCATGCGACCAGAAATCAAGAGACTCTATGATCAGCCATAGACAGTGTTTTCTGCCCTTCCTCTGTTCCAGGGGTTTCGTCATGTGGGATGCATCCCAGAATCCTTTTTCTGTAGTGTCATTTTGCACAATTCCCTTCAATCTCCCACTACCAAATCTTAAGAAAAAAGCCAGAACATTTTGAAATTCTGATGTTTAATCCCAGACTATGACCAGGATGGAGTGCCAGCATAGCGTAGTGGTTTGAGCATTGGATTATGACCAGGGTTCAATTCCCAGCTGAGCCATAAAACCCACTAGGTGACCAGCGGAAGATACTGGAAAACCTCATTTGATCAAATCCTGCCAAGGCAACCCCATGATAGGCTTGCCTTAGGGTCCCCATAAGTCAGAAATAACTTGAAGGCACACAACAACAACAACAACATGACTAGGTCGACCTACAGAATTGGGGAGCGGGGTTTACACATTGCCAAAAGAAAGGATGCACATCACTCCCTGCATGCCAAGGAAGGCTAAAAGGAGACCAAGATTTGCATAGAATGCTCATATGCTACCTTTATATTGTAGGTGCACATTTAGAAGTAATTACTATAATTTTGGTAGGGAAAACTGTGACCAGGTGAAGAGCGGGTGCTTCTAACTCTTTATGGCTTCCTTCCACAGCCCCGGTCTTCTGTATTTAACAGGACTTGCTTTTAGATCAGGGTGGTCAGCTGTTGGAGGCTAAGATCTACATTAGCCCCCAGGAGACCTTAGTAAGCTGCACTCCACACCTTCCAACTGTCCCAACTTGGTTATACAGTCGGCCCTCCTTATCCACTGATTTTTTTTTTAATCCACAGATTCAAACATCCACAGCTTGAAAACATTCCAAAAAGTATAGATTCCAAAATAGCAAACCTTGAGTTTCCATTTTATATAAAGGACACCATTTTGCTATGCCATTGTATTTAATGAGACGTGAGCATCCATGGATTTTGTTATCCATGGAGGATCCTGGAACCCAGCCCACTGTAACAGTCCTGATTCATTCTTTGCTGTCCCATTTTTCCAGCTGCTTTTAAAATGTCCCAGTTTCTCTCTCTCCCTCCCGCTTTCCCCCGTATCCTCAGATTACATCAATTGCTGCAAACTGAGTTCAAAATGCAAAACGAGTTTGCTTTCAATAAACTCGAGAGAGAGAAAGAGAGGAGAGATGGTGGAAATGTGCCCTTCCCTGTAGGCTCAGGCAAAAGCAAACCCTCTTGCCCTCTTGCCTGCTATAGTGTGCCTCTGTGCCTTTTTCTGATGCCAGCTTTGGCCCTTGCATCCTCACTGTGCCCTTTTCTGCCTCTGTGCTTTTACTATGGTCTTGCCACAGCTGGCATTTCGAGGCCTCCCTCTGTGCCAAACAGCTGGAAAGTATTGGCCAAAGAATTTGGAGAGAGGGAGAGAAAAGGGAAAGAAAACTAGGTCCGGTCCTTTGTACCCTCGTGCCAAGCGAGGCCTGCAAAAACGGGTGGGATTTGGATTGGTCTTTTTTCAGTGGTGGGTGTGCCCTGGAAAATCCCAAAATAAAAGGCCAGCTTTGCCGAGGCTTTAAATACGGCTCCGGTCTTAAGCATCCTCTTATTCTGCCCTTTATTCTCATACTTTGGTTTCCTGTTTCGGTTGCTCCGGTAAGTCCATTTCTCTTATTTCTATGCCTGGTTTCTTTCCTTTTTAAAAAGGTTTTGGGGAAGTAGAAACGAAGGGGCACTTCTCGGAGGGGAACGGAAGAGATGAAGAGGGGAAAACAGTGATGCTTAATTTGGAAACTGGACATGCATTGTCACTATTATCTGAAAATCCATTATTATTATTATTATTATTATTATTATTATTATTATATTCATTTATATCCCGCCTTCCTCCCAATACAGCGACTCAAGGCGGCTTCAAAATCTAAAACAGTCCAAGCTAAAACACTATAAAATGTGCAAAAGACAAGTCTGAAAAACAATTAATTCAAAGGATGAAAAACGTTACACGATTAACATTGAAAGTTTGAAACTCTTTCAAACAAAAGCAAAACAGCATCCCTGTTATTGTGCGTCTCATGTGGCCATTGGTTCCTTACCGGTGGTTCTTGCTTGTACTTCCACTGGAGATTAAACATTTGGTGTGACAACTGTGCCACTTTTATGCCTTCCATCCAATCTAGTGCATGAACCCTGGTTCCTAAACATTTACCAGACATGCTAAAAGAGAGAAGCCAGGGGTTCAGGCCTATCTGGATGCCCTACTCTCTAAACAACGTATTGACATAGCGATACAACTCCCTTATCCAAAATGTTTGTGACCAGAGATGTTCGGGATATTTGATTCATTTTATTTTATTTTTTGGATATTGGAATACCTGTCTTTGCATGTATTGTATGTATATAAATAGATATCTTGGAGATGGGACCCAAGTCTAAACGCAAAATTCATGTATGTTTCTTATACTGGAATACCTGTCTTTGCATCTTGGAGATGCAAAGTCTAAATGTAAAGTTCATGTATGGTTCTTATATATGTATATGCATATATGTATAAAGAGATATCTTGGAGATGGCATCCAAATCTAAAAGCAAAATCCAAGTATTGTTTTTTGTGGGTTTTGGGGGCTCTGTGGCCATGTTCTAGAAGAGTTTATTCCTGATCTTTCGCCAGCATCTGTGGCTGGCATTGTCAGAGAAATTCATGTATGTTTCTTATACACCGTAGATATATAACCTGAAGATAATTTTATATAATGTTTGTAATAACTGTGTGCATGAAACAAAGTCTGGCTACTCTGAACCATCACAAAGCAGAGGTGGCACTGTCTCAGCCACGCATGAAAAATAAGTTTCGGTTTTTGGAAAATTTCAGAATTTCGGTTAAGAGAGACGCAATCTGTATTACAAGACTGGCATGCCGCATGCATTTGTTATCCAACAGCTAAAGGATGGGCAAGGCTTTCTCTCTCCAAAAAGCAGTACTCTGCACAGTCTTGGATTTCTGGCGGAACGGGCATAGCCCTCCTAAACACAAACACCGATCAGTTTGGCATGCACACCGGGTTTCAAATTGGCTTTATTTGTTTTGCACAAAGCTGGTGTCTAATGCATGCTTTGTTTTATACTTTGAGGAATGATTCATAGTCGGCTGCCATGCGGGTACATCTTGGCGGAAAAGTGGAGTCGTGTGGAGCATTTTAAAACTTAGAAAAATAAGAGAAATGGACCAAGATGATAACCTCCATGCGAACACACATATATCAGGTGCCCAAGTTGGTCAATACTTGGGGGAACATCAATGCCAGTCCCAATGCCAACCTAGGTCCCTTGCTGGCATAAAACCCCAACAGCGTTCCTTCTCTACCCAACTGGGGCCAACACTTTTAAAAGCCTTGCCGCACTGTTCAGAGACCAAATCCTACCTTGGTCTCTTGTGCCCCACCCAATAGCGCTGCCTGAAGAACGTCACTCCATCTTGCCAACGTGGCAAAGCAGGGACGGATCAGTTGCACCTAAAACAGGAGGCATGAACTCATGGTCCTCCAGACGTTGTCCAGTGACAACTCCCATCACCTTGACCTCTGGACCTGTTGACCAAGGCTGATGGGACCTGGAGTCCAACAACACCTGAAAGGCCCCAGGTTCAAACATGCAGGTCTATTGAATGAGAGTACAGTTGTCCCTCCATATTTGCTAGGGTTAGGGGCAGAGGACCCCAGTGAATATGGAAAAACCACAAATAACCAAAACACCATGTTTTTACCTGAGAGGAGACCTCTCTAGGAATCTCTAGGTCCTCCAGTGCAATTCTGTGGTCAATGTCTGACAGACACTGACCATAGGACTGCGCTGGAGGAGCTACAAAGGCCTAGTAGAGTCTTCTCTCTAGGGATCTCTGGGTCCTCCAGTGCAACTCTATGGTCAACATCCGACAGACACTGACCATAGAACTGTGCTGGAGGAGCTACAAACGCCTAGTAGAGGATTCTCTATGGGAATCACTAGGTCTTTCAGTGCTACTTTTAGTTAAAGTTGACCATAGAGTTGCACTGGAGGACCTAGATATTCCTAGAGAGAACATATTAATCAAAGCCGCAGATATCAAAGCAGCAAAAATGGAGGGATGAGTGTATTTCCATTTCTAAGAGAGTGACAACATTGCAAGAACACAAAGGGATTTAACTCTTTTTTCCCAGAAATTGGAGGATTTTTTTAAAAAAATCAAACAAACTGCAGTTCCCAGAATCCTTCTCCCTGAACCATCATGGTTAGAGTGGCATTGCAATAAAAAATAGCCAGTGGATTAGGGGTATTACACCCCAAAAGAAGGAACTTGCTATTCTCCTTCAGTGCCAAATGATGTCCAATACTATCCGAGGCAGATTTATGACTCAGGGTTTCCTCCGTTTCCTCTTGTTTTCCCAACTGACCAAACTAGGCGTTGGCTGGCAGCTTCCAAACCCAGCCTGGAAGCTATACAGATATATAAAAGCAAATAAAGAGACAAACAACAAAACAACTCCTTTTCCTCGCCTTTGGTTTTTCATTGGGTCTCTCCCGACCAGTGCTTCCAGATGGAAGTCTTTTTATCAGACAATACTTCTGCAAATAAGGCACCAGATCCCATCTGATCTTGGAAGCAATGAAGGATCAGCCCTGGTTAGTATATTTGGATAGGAGGCCACCCATGAAAATCAGGTGCTGTGGTCTGTATTTCAGAGAAAGAACTGCAAAACCATTTCCCTTGCTTCAGAAAACCCTACTAAATTCATGGGGTGGCCACAAGTCAGTGGTTGACTTCAAGGCACATATAGAAACACTTCTGCAAATAGACTTTTTGTGGGGTTCTTGGGGACTATGTGGCCATGTTCTAGAAGAGTTTGTTCCTGACGTTTCACCGGCATCTGAGGCTGGTATCTTCAGAGAATGCTGGCATGGAAGAGAGTTGGATAGATGGATGGATGGATGGATAGATAGATAGATAGATAGATAGATAGATAGATAGATAGACCGACCGTGACCCACCCCACTCTCTTCCATGCCAGCATTTTCTGAAGATACCAGCCACAGATGCTGGCGAAACGTCAGGAACAAATTCTTCTAGAACATGGACACATGGCCCGAAAAAGCCACAAAAATCTATGCATGCCGGCCATGAAAGCCTTCGACTTCACTTCTGCAAATATTCAGTCTTTTCCACTTATTTTTTAGCTTTTAAATTTTTAGTACGCAAAGTACGTCGCGTGTTCTCAGCCTCAGGGGAAGGCAAAGGCAAACCTCCTCTGAACAAATCTTGCCGCGAAAACCCCATAAGACAGAAAACGACTTGAAGGCCCACAACAACAACAACAGCAGCAGCAGCAAAAGTAAAATCACATTGTAATGCTCTCAGTTATAGATCCTGACGTTCCAACATTACAGCAATAAGGAACCGGAGGGATTTAAAAAAACAAATGTTGCTCATGCATTTCCAATAAAAGCAGGCCAAATATCTGAATATAAGTCCATTTTCCCCAACCCTAATGGGACCTCTCCAAGGTGGTTCTGCAAAGATAGGCACTGACAGGATTGGAACTGCATAATGCCAATGAATGCCAGCTGATGTGGGTGATATTTCAGAGGAAGGAACTGGCAAAACCACCTCTGAGGATTCCTTGCCTTAGAAATCCCTATGAGATTTATGGTGTCACCATAAGTCGACAAGTGACTTGAAGGCACATCCAGACACAAGTCATTAGCAAGGGAAGCCCAGCTCTCCTCTGAACCTTAGCACTTCCCATTGCAATTAGCGGATTTACTCTGAAGGTTAATTAATGGAGTGAGTACCTGAGAGTGATGATTTTATTCACTGAGGATAAGAGGAAAGAGAGAGAGATGTAACAGAGAGATCTCTTTCGCACTAGACAATTACAGAACTTGGAAATTGCTTTAATTGCTGTTGGCGCCTGACAGGCTCTTGGGATCTGTAGTTTGGGAAGGCACTACAGTGCTTTGGCTGAGAGTCCTAAATGCCCCTCTCTAAACTGCAAATCCTAGGATCCCCATAAGATGCTGCCATGGCAGCAAAAGTGGAATACAGTGTTATAACTGAGAAAGGACCCAAACGTTGGTTTTTAATTCAGGAGTGGAAACTCAGGGTTGTGGAAAGTGAGGGTTGTTCCAGCCATGTCCCAAAGGGGTCTAGGCACCATTTGGTGATGGGAGACGTGAAAGGGATCTATGGGTCCTAGTAGGCCACAAGTTGAACATGAGTCAACAGTGTGATGCAGCAGCTGAAACTGAAAGGACCAATGCAATTCTAGGCTGCATCAGTAGAAGTATAGTGTCTACATCAGTGATGGTGCACCTTTTCGAGGCCGAGTGCCCAAACTGCAACCCAAAACCCACTTATTTATTGCAAAGTGCCATGTCCCTCTGGCTTTCTAGTGACAAACTCTGGCAAACTCTGTGCTGGGGCAATGGCACATGTGCCCACAGAGAGGGCTCTGAGTGCCACCTCTGGCATGCGTGCCATAGGTTCGCCATCACTGGTCTAGATCAAGGAAAGTAATATGCCACTCTATTCTGCTCTGGTCAGGCCCCACTTGGCATAACACTGCATCCAGTTCTGGCACCATAATTTTAAAAGGGTGTTGATAAATTGGAGCATGTCCAGAGGAGGGCCATCAAAATGGTGAAGGGTCTGGAAAGGAAAGCATGAAAACATACTAGGAAAGGTTTGGGGACCTGGGTGTGTTTAGTCTGGAGGAGAGAAGGTCAAGAGATGATATGATAGCTCTGTCTAAGTATTTGAATGGGTATCATATTGAGGATGGAGCAAGCTTGTTTTCTGCTGCTCCAGAGACTAGGACCTAGAGCAATGGATGCAAGCTACAGGAACAGAGATCCCATCTCAACATTATGAAGAACTTCCTGACAGTAAGAGATGTTCGACAGTGGAAGAGGGGTGGAGTCTTCTTTTTTGGAGGCCTTTAAACAGAGGCTGGATGGCCATCTGTCGGGGATGCTTTCATTGAGAGTTCCTGTATGGCAGAATGGGGTTGGACTGGACAACTCTTGGGGTCTCTTCCAAGTCTATGATGCTATGGTTCTAAGTCTCCGTGAGTTTGCTATGGGGTGGACAACAGCCTCCCAGCCAGCCTTTTTACTACTTCTGAGTAGTTGGATAGGGTCCTCCCCAGGACCTTCAGTCTCTAGGAGTCCTGGTCTACCTGCAAAGAGGCATAGCAATATACTCCATACCAGAAGACAGACACCCCTTATGAGATGTCATCCAATGCAGTCCGCACCTCCGTAGAAATAAATGCCCCTGCCGATCAGCAAATGGCCGAGCAGTTTTCATCTGGCAGCAAGTCTTTCGTAGTGCTGTTGTTGTCATTCTCGTTGTGTGTCTTCAAGTCATTTGACATGGCAACCCTAAAGCAAATCTAACATCAGTGGCGTCACTAGTGGGGTGTGAGGTATGTTTGTGTGGACCACACTAAGTGACACCCTAAATGGGGGTGACACCACTGTGACTCGAACACCTATCTTTTAGCAGAGACAGGCTGCGGCATTCATCTACTTCCCTTTAAAATGCCTTAAGAGATGGTGGGAGTGCAGTAAAGCTCAGAGGGAAGAGAAAGGAGAGACCCCAAAAAATTTAAAATTAAAATTTTAAATTCAAAAAATTGCATTTTTTAAAGAAAATAAAAACTTGAAAATGTGTAACATTTCTATTCTTTTAAAATTGCCTTTAAAAACATCCAATTTCAACCAAATCGTCACTGTGTAGATGTAAATACAGCTAGGTTGTGCGTATGATACTGTAATTTGAAGGTATAGTTTTAACGTCGCTAGTTGTTTGTGTCACAACTCCTAGCATTACATTCCATGGGATACTGGAATTACAATTTAGGACTAACATTAGCACGGTCCAAGGATTTTTTATCCACAGATTCGAGCATCCATGGCTTGAAAATATTCATATATATATATATATATATTATAGTACCGCAAACAATGTATAACATGCACTATATAGGTGTTTGCGGTGTAAATCCCTATTCTTATTTTACGTCTATGTTTGCTTTTGGGATGTGGGGGCCAGCAAGTATTAAGATGAACTTCTGCAGCTCTTGAGCTTTTTCTTTTGCCTGTCTTGCCACTGATGCCATCCATTTTTCGACAGCTTCGAGAAAATGGCAAGCCCTTTGGAGAAGGCCCTGGACGTGATGGTGGCCACTTTCCACACCTATTCCGGCAAGGAAGGGGATAAGTTCAAGCTCAACAAGTCCGAACTGAAGGAGCTGATTTTGAAGGAGCTGCCTGGATTTGTAGGTGTAAGTGAAATGGGAGGGACGTGACCTGCCGGGGATGCTTTGACGGAGAGTTCCTGCATGGCAGAATGGGGTTGGACTGGATGGGTCTCTTCCAACTCTATGATTCTATGGAGTTTATCACACTGGGGCTGATTTCGGCATTAAAGAGAGATTAAAGTGCATTTAAAGCATCTCGCAAATAAAGCGAAAACGGCAAATCTTTGCACAAATGATCATCACACGCAATTGCGCAAATAAAGTGATATCGGGAATGCTTTGTCGCTGAAATCCCGAAAGTAAAAAGATGTGCGTTAATGCTTCTTTGTGACCACTTTAATGGTGCAATGTCGTGTGAAACCGTTCCGCGTAATTACGCGACTTTTCCGGAACAAACTCCCGATTGCCTTCATGTGATAAACTCCTACGAAATGGCTGCGGCTGGCATCCCATGCCCTTGGAAGTGCCAGCTGCCCATTTGTGCGGTTCCAATCCCATCAAGGAGTGGGCCGTATGAAAAGACCAACGGGAAAGGAGCGTTCTTGTGAATATATTTGCGGCATGACTGCAAAGTGTGAGCAAGAATGTTATGAGCCTCTGAATAGAAAACACTGGTTGACGTGCGCCTTATAGATCTGGCCAAACCAGCAGATGGAGCACTGCTGTCCAAAAACGAATAATGCAAGAGAGTCCATTTGCTGGCCTTTGTTCTCAAGCCCTGCCTCCAAAAGGAATTTAGATCCTGATCCTGAAATTGTGTCTTTCATGTTGCATAAATGTGCTCCCCATGTTCCTTTTTGGTTCTTTAGTTTGCATGGTTAGCCATCGTTGGCTGCATCGGCACCGCAGAAATAATCCAGTTTGACACTGCTTTAACTGCCATGGCTAAAGGCTATGGAAGTCTGAGATTCGTAGTTTGGTGAGATATTTAGACTTCTCTATCAAAGCACTCTGGAGCCATAACAAGCTATAGTTCCCATAATTCCATAGTTAAAGTGGGGTCAAACTGGATTATTTTTCCAATATGGATATAGGCATTGCCTCCTGCAGCCGTGAGATCCATAGTTTCTAAGGGATTTATGTCAAAATGCAAACGGTCATCGCCGTCCGCTCTCAATGTAGTGCAAGCACTCACCTGCCCAATATCCAAGCAACATTTTTAGATTGCCATCTTGTCTGGGGATGATGGGAGTTGAGGTGTGATAATGATGAAGAAGAAATAGTGCTTTAAATGGCTTTAAAAGTCATTTGCAAACAGTGGGAGTGTGATTCATTTTCTATGCAAACTGAGTCTTTGGAGACATTAGTTGCCAAACGTGTCGGACTTCCCTGTTGTCTCACTATTTTACATTTGCATTTTAACACATCGCACGCTGCCTTGAGAAGAAGCGGGAAAGAAATAAAATTCATTCATTATTATTATTAAAGAGGAATCCCATAAAAATATAGCTGATAATGAAAGACTTTGGGGCCCAAACAATTTATTTCAGAATACTCACGCAAGGGACTTTAAATGCTTTTTAATGTGTTTAACCTGCTTTGACTAGTTAAATTGTTTAATACGCCCTTACGCTCTGTTTAAACGGTTATTATGGCTTTAAAATGTGTTAATCTGCTTCTGCCCATTTTTCTGGTATGCTCCCAAAAACTAAATCAAGACAGGTAAATCCCCTTGATTCAATGGATCTACTCTGCTTGGCAGAAACAATAGCACTGAGACCCCAAACGTTGTTTTCTGCTCATATATAGCAATGCTGTTTTCAGAGCTTTGGAAAAGTCCTTTTTAAAAAGGATTCTTAAAATTTCCCCCTGAAATTACCAATATAATTATAATAAGATGTGAAATGAATTTATACTTCGCCAGATCACTTATACAGTGGTGCCTCGGGTTACGAAATTAATTCGTTCCGCCATTCCTTTCGTAACCCGAAAATTTCGTAACCCGAAACACTTTTCCGTTAGCACTGGAAAGCCTATAGCTGCACTTTGCAGCATTTGAATTTCGCGCCGAAATGAATTTCGTAACCCGAAAAATATTTCGTAACCCGAAACAGTTTTTGCCAATCCAACTTTTTCGTATCCCGGAAATTTCGTAACCCGATCATTTCGTATCCCGAGGCACCACTGTAAATACTGCAATATAGCTCTCCTTGCACCCATCCATCCATCCACAAATATGCAAAATCTATTATTACAGTACTATATTATTATATTATAGCAATATAATATAGTAATACTGTGTGTGTATATATATACACACAAACATATACACATACATACACACAAATATATATAATGTATATATTCCCATAGTATGCGCATATATATATATATATACTATTATATCTAAGATAATAGTTATTATATATTATATTACTCTCTCTCTCTATATATATATACACACACACACACACACACACACACACACACACACACGCACATGCAGAGACACATTTAATGTAGAGCTTGGAAAAGTGATTTCTGGAGATGCCCGCCAGAATCCTATATCCCCTTTGAATTAATGCAACTTTACATATACTTAGCTAAGGAGCAGAGGTGTTAAGAGACCCTATTTGTGAGTTGCAAAGATGCATAGTGAGACACTGATAAAAATGCCTAATGTGCATTGAATTAATGCATATTATGACCAATGTGCGATACACATTGGTGCACAATGTGCGCCAGATATTTTACCAGCTTTGCTAGATAGTAATTTAATAGCCACTTTCTACTGCATATGGACGTTGCAAAATGGCCCAATGCTAAGTCCTGCCTATGTACATCCATTTGCAGAGATGCATCTCCAATAAAAGGTTTTGGTCCATAAATCCCAATATTGGGCTGCAGGAGGGTTAGGGGATGCTGGGGATTGTAGTCTTGACAATGGACTAAACGGATTTTCTCTACAAACTGAGCTCTTTGCAGTAAACTCCTTCTGACCAGAACCAACCCACTCTTTCCTTGACAGAAAAAGAAGGACGAAGCCACGTTCCAGAAGATCTTGAATAACCTGGACAGCAACAAAGACAACGAGGTCGACTTCCAAGAGTACGCCGTCTTCCTGTCCTGCATCGCCATGGCCTGCAACGATTTCTTCCAGGGATTCCCAGAGAAGATGCCCCGGAACAAGTGAAAAAGTGGGGAAATTTTTTCAAAGCCTTGTGTTGTGTGTAACAAGCAAGGAAATCAAAGATTCATCCCTGGAGGATCTCCCCCTGCTTTGCTCCACGCAACCTTATCGGGAATAGTTATCTCACCTTTGGCCTCTGCAGAATCGGGATTGTTAAGCGTCTTTGTATTTCCTCTCTCCCAGCCCCTAATAAAATAAAGATGGTTTTAAAATAGAGATTAGGTTACGCCTTTTTCTTATCTGGCTTCCCTCGCCCCAAAGGAGTGAGTCCAACTCAGGTTGAACATGAGTCAACAGTGCAATGCAACAACTAAAAAGGCCAATGCAATTTTAGGTTACATCAATAAAAGTATAGTGTCTAGATCAAGGGAAGTAATAGTGCCACTCTATTCTGCTCTGGTCAGGCCCCATCTGGAATGCTGTGTCCAGTTCTGGGCACCGCAATTTGAAAAGGATGTGGAGAAACTGGAGTGTGTCCAAAGGAGGGCAACTAAAATAGTGAAGGGTCTGCAAACCATGAAGCCCTATGAAGAACCACTTAGGATGCTGGGTATGTTTAGCCTGGAGAAGAGAAGGTTAAGAGGTGATATGAGAGCCCTGTTTAAATATTTGAAGGGATGTCATATTGAGGAGGGAGCAAGCTTGTTTTCTGCTGCTCCAGAGAATAGGACCAGGAATAATGGATGCAAGCTGCAGGAAAAGAGATTCCACCACAACATTAGGAGGAACTACCTAACAGTAAGGGCTGTTCAACAGTGGAACAAACTCCCTTGGAGTGCAGTGGAGTCTCCTTCCTTGGAGGTCTTTAAGCAGAGGCTGGATGGCCATCTGTCAAGGATGCTTTGATTGAGAGTTCCTGCATGGCAGAATGGGGTTGGACTGGATTGCCCTTGCGGTCTCTTCCAATTCTAGGATTCTATGATTCTATAAAGGCCGCAGCAATAATCTATGGCAGTGGTGGTGACCCTATGGCATGTGCACCCTCTCTGGCACTCAGCGTCCTCTCTGTGGGCACGCATGCCATCTGTTACTTCAATAGGAGTACAATAGGATGGCATACCTTTTCCTTCTCTTCCCCTGCCCTCCCATCCCTTCAACTGCTACCCTGAGGCTGAGAGAGTGTGTCTTGGGAAGTCCCACCCCCTGGAAGTCTTGCCTCTGGAAGGCAAGTGTCCTGCCCCAGAAGTCCCATCCCCAGAAGGCGGAAGTCCTGCCCCACAGAAGTCCCTCGGAGTGTAGTGGAGTCTCCTTCCTTGGAGGTCTTTAAACAGAGGCTGGATGGCCATCTGTCAATGGGGATGCTTTGACTGAGAGTTCCTGCATGGCAGAATGGGGTTGGACTGGATGGCCCTTGCGGTCTCTTCCAACGCTACGATTCTGTGATTAAGCAGAATTCCCAGTGCAGGAATGCCACTGAATTTGGGCACTCGGTCTCTTATAGGTTGGCCATCACAGCTCTATGGTATCCTGGCATCAGGAGTTTGTTGTGGCACCAGAGCTCTGCTGGGAACTAGAATTCCCAGATGCCCAGGATTTCCAGAATTCATAGCTTTGCTCCGGTGCTGGATTATTTCCGCAGCGCATTTGCTGTGCCAGCCTTGGACCTAGGAGGCTTTAAAGGTTATAACCAGCGCTTGGAATTGGGCAACAGCAGCCAGTGGAGCTGTTGTGACAAGGGAGTTGTCCACTCCCTGTAATGCAACTGAATTAACAACCCAGATGCAACCTCTTTTCTTAATCAGAAATTCCACCTCTTTAGCTGGTATAACTCAATAATAATAATATGATTTATTTATATTCCGCCTTTTCCTTGCGGAATCAAGGCGGATTACAAAACAAAGGCATCAAAAATGCAAAATATACCCCTCCATCAAAACCATCATAGAAATATTATAACAATAAAGTAATTATACAAAGAAATAAATTATACTTTTGGGGGGGGGGGTTGCCATCATTTATTGTTTTATGTATTGTATAATTTTAATAAATAAAAAAAACCAGTTACAAGATTAAAACAGATTGTTTAAGAATAAAATACAAAAGCCGCTTTGATAGCCTTGGCTGAAGAGCGGGGTATAAATAAATAAATAAATAAATAAATAATAATTATTATTATTATTATTGTTACTGTATATACTAGACTATAAGTCGACCTCATATATAAGTCAAGGGCAGGTTTGGGGACTACAATGATGGATTTTGATATGATCCATGGATAAGTTGAGGGTAAGACTTAGACACATGTAATGGCAGATGTAAAGGATGAAGTAAAGGAAAACAATGCCAAAGGAATTACAAAATTCCAGCAGATATAACTATTTGTGCACAAACTAAAGGCACGAATATCCTAGAAAAATTGTGTAATTATGCGTAAGGATTTCACACAACGTCGCTCAAAACCCAGCATTAAAGCGGACACCAAGAAGCATCAACATGCACCTTTTTACTTTCAGGATTTCAGCGCCAATGCATTTCCAATGTCACTTTATTTGCGCAGTTATGTGTGGTCATCTTTTGCGAAATTGCAGGCCATTTTCGCTTCATTTGCGGGATGCTTTAAATGCGCTTTAATCTCTTAATGCCGAAATCAGTGTGACAAACTCCCAAGCGAGAGAAAGAAAGACAAACCAGGACGTTTTAAAAGCAGATGGAAAGGTGAGATAAAAGAGGAATAAGCAGGGCTGTCCCTTGCAAAGCGAAGCACTGGGAAAGCATGAAAATGCAGCTTTGGAAGGAAGGGAGAATTGATCTTTGAAGATACGTGATCTGCTCTCTGTACGTCCCAGTGCTCCTCTGCTTGGTCCCAGTTTGCCAGTCCTTTCGCATCATCATCCACTTCCCTGCATCCCTCTTCAAAGTCCCTGGTTGCCCTGTTGCTAAGCAACGGGTACCACATCTCAGATGAATCACCTGGATACAACTTCTATACAAACAAACACATCCGTTACTACAGTGAGCCCTTGCTCTCCGCTGGGGTTTGGGTTCAGGACTTCCTGTGGATGCCAAAATAAATAAATAAATAAAATCTGTGGATGCTCAAGTCCCATTAAACACAATGGCATTGCAAAAATGTGCCCCTTATAGAGAATGGCAAAAATCAAGATTTTGCATTTTGGAATTTATTTTATTTTATTTTGGAACATTTTCAAACCATGGATGCTTCAATCCATGTGTAAAGAATTTGTGGATCTGGAGGGCTGGCTTTATATTATTATAATATATTATAATAATATAATTAATATAATATAATATAATATATAATAATGTATAAAATATAATATATATTATATGTAATATAATATATATTAATATATATTATATTATATTATAATAATATATAATATATAATATATATACAGTATATTATATATTATATATTATATATTATATAAGAATATATAAAAATGTATAATAATATAAAGTCGACCCTCCAGATTACACACACACACACACACACACACACATATATATATATACACACACTCACACACACACACACACACACACACACCTTGTTCTCTGTTGCTGACAAACCTGAACTCCTGTTTGGCCTTCTGTCTTTGGGAGATGCCTTCTTCAAACATTGCCAAGTTCAGGAAGTTCCTTTTGTAAAATGATTTTTAAAAGTAATTATCTGCAGTTACCTTTTACAACTGCCTCCCCAACATTGGTTGCTATTATACAGTTGTTTCAGGATGCTATTTGCTTACCTAGTGGTTTGGGAGTAACTGAAAGAAATACGTTTCATCCCTCTTTACACCATCAAAATACTCTCTTGTGGTTGCAAACTTATAGAAAATATCATTATTGTTATAGATTATTATAGAATTGTTATTAAATTATAATATTATAGAATCCTATGGTTGGAAGGGACCTCAAGGATCATCTATTCCAACTCCCTTGCCATGCAGGAACTCACATTCAAAGCATACTTGACAGATCCTCATTTGGGGCTATCTGCAAATTTGATAAGCATGCCCTCTATTCATCCGTCCAGGTCGCGGATAAAGACATGAAGTCAAAGGCTTTCACCTCTCGAACCCATAGTTTTTTGTGGGTTTTTAGGGCTCTGTGGCCATGTTCTAGAAGAGTTTATTCCTGACGTTTCGCCAGCGTCTGTGGCTGGCATCTCCGGAGAAAACTGCTGAGTACAAACTGCTTTTTGCACTTTGAATTTAGCTTGCACCGATTGAAGCCATCTGGAGACAAAGGTGGACATGGAAGCAGGATGAAACCGGGACATTTTAATAGCAGCTGGGAAAGTAGGATGGCAGAGGATTCATTGGGACTGCCTTGCTAAATCTGGACCGTCGGAGGGTATGCAATCTAGATTCAGACAAGACTTGTTAGCAACCGAGTGAGAAAAGGGCAGAGAAGTATTGGTCCTTTGGGACAGATCCTGGCAACTAAGGCAAGCAATTTCACCTGTTCTTTTCTGCAAGTAGCACCATCATCAGTCTCTAGGGCTCTCCTTGAAAAGGTATAGGGGAAAAGACCTTTGCACCACTCCCAGTTCTCTGCTTTGCCTCCCAGGCTCAGAGCTCGCATTCTCATCCGGTGAGTTGCTTTTATCTAATATGGATCCTTCTTTCGTTGCTCTTATCACAATGAGGTTCATGCATTGCTCTGTGTCTCTGTGTCTATTGACTGACTGGGCCTGCATTCATTCTCTTTTCATGACATATTCTGGAGACACACATTTTGAAGGGGTGATACTCAAAGACTAGGGGTGCATCCATGCTGCAGAAACAATCCGGTTTGACACCACTTTAACTGTCATGGCCCAATACTGTGGAATTCTAGGAACTCTATTTTGTTGCAGCACCAGATGATAAATGCCGTTAAATACATATAACAAACCAGATACAGTTCATGGAGCCATGGCAGTTAAAGTGGTGTCAAACTGGATTATTTTTGCAGTGCAGATGCAGCCTTAGACAGCATTTTAAATGCTGTAGCTCCATCCTTTGGGATCCTGAGATGCGTATTTTCACAGCGTATTTAGCCTTGTCTGCAAAAGGATGCTGGTATCTCACAAAAACTACAAATCCCAGGATTCTGTAGGATGGGACCGTTGCAATTAAAGTAGTGCCAAACTGTATTATTGCTACTGTGTAGTTCCAAATGTGTTTTTCAACTTGGAAAGGGTTCAATAACAGGAAGGAAATTAAAAGCCACATCGGACTGCATTATTTCTGCAGTGTTGCTGCACCCATACAACCGTCTTAATCTTTTTCAGCATTAAAAGCTTGGAAGTATAAAAAGCAATTTAAAATATATATATAAAAGGGATCCTGAAACATCTTTGAGCATAACTGGGAACTAGAAATTTTTAACATAAAGTTGCGTGGACTCTAATGAACTTCTAATTATTATTATTATTATTATTATTATTATGCTTTTTCTCGGAAGAATCAAAGCAGATTACAGGAATATCAGGATAAAATCACATACAATGTTTAAACACTTATGCATCTGATGCAGCGGACTGGAGTTCCCCAAAAGCTTATGGTAGGAATTTCATTTTCTCTGGTAGCCTCAAAGGTGCTGCTGGATTCCTTTATGGCTCTCTCTGCACTGCAGAAATAATCCAGTTTGATACTGCTTTAGCTGGAATCCTGGGAACTGTAGTTTTGTGAGACGTTTAGCTTTCTCTTTCAGAGAGCTCTGGTGCCGCAACAAACCACAAATCCACTATTTTGCTGTGCCACTGTTTTTAATGGGATTTGGGCGCCTGTGGATTTTGGTATTTTGGTCCTGGACCCAAACCAAGGGCTCACTGTACTCTCTTTGCTGAGGCCTTAGAAACAAGTTAGTTTCCTTCTCATTCAGTCCATTGTTCCATTTAATGATTAAAACAGATTCATTGGCGTCTGGTGGGTTAGATTAGATCTGATCAGATGCATCGGAATGAGTACATTTGGATGCAATGTCACTAAACTAAAAGTCTAGTCTTCCTGCTTCTGAACAAAATGAATCGTACCGTTTTAGTTTGCAAGCCATTTCCTGGTGCAGTTTCTGGAAGGAAAGATGGAGTATAAATAAACACTAATGTCATAGTCATAGATGTATCTGCTGATGAGAAAAGGAAAGCTTGGCCAAAGGATGTGGCATTGAGGCTACAGCACAACGGATGGCAAAGAAAGGGACATATCAAGAACCACAAATTGAGATTCAACAAGTTTAGGAAATGAAAATAACAATGGTCCCAATGGTGTTAGGTGCATTGAGAGCAACAACTCCAAATGGACCGACAATAAAATCTAAAGGAAATCACCTTAGATAGGATAACAGCAGCACAAATACAAAACTATTATAATAGTATCAGTAGCAGTAGCTGTAGTAGTAGTGGTAGTAATAAACACGATACTGCTTGGGATGTGCCATTTTATCCGACATTACCTACATGATTACATACTAGATTTTTCGGTCCATCAAATCAATCAAGCTTGTTCTACTTTAGCCAACCAGGCTTTAGCATGCAACCATAAAATAAAAGAGTCCAATACCATATTAAAACATGATTAAAATAGGAGCTTTAAATTGGTGGATGTTAGGACAGAATTCGAATCGCCGATGGTCCAAAACTCCAGTTGGTGACACCTGGTAAAGGATGAAACTGATAAAGGAAGGAGGACTAAATGAAATTTGCACAGAACTATAGGATTCTGCCTTATCACAATTTTTGGGTCCATCTAGTGAAGCCCATCACCTGCCTTTCAGGACAATTTGGGGATGTGAAATAAAATAAAGGCCACATTCAGTGAAACTCCAAGCTTTCTGTGTCTCTTCTAAACGTACAGGAGCCTTCTCTGAGTCTGACCTGGCAACCTTAACCGTTCCCATTGCACACCTAGAATGAGTTCATGGGAACAGATCCATAATACTGAATGGGATCCAAGCCACTCCTTGGTCAACCGGTTTTACATTCAGTTTCCTCATTCAATGGATTCTAGACTCCGGCGACATAATACTGAGCCAAGGTACACAGAGACTTTTCAAACTGATATTTACTCTTGCGTTTATGGGAGTCATTGTCTTCTTCCCAGGTAGGGCAACACCTAGACAAACAGATGTTGGCAACTACTATAAGTCATTCCAAACTATCTGACCCAGGTTCACACAACTGGGGATTATTGGTTGTAACATGAGAAAGCTAAGCAGGGTCAGCTCTGGTTGGTACTTGGATAGGAGACCGCCAATGAATCGGTGTTTTCGGCTTTTAACCGGTTTATTGGCAAAGGATTCGATCGAATAAGGATCGAAATCGACTTCCAGTGGGAACGACAGCCGTATGGAGGAAGGAACTAGCAAAACCACCACTGAGTATTGTGGCGTGGAAGTTTTTCATGGCCAGCATCTGTAGTTTTTTGTGGGGTTTGGAGCTATGTGGCCATGTTCTAGAAGAGTTTATTCCTGATGTTTCTCCAGCATCGGTGGCTGGCATCTTCAGAGAATGCTGGCATGGAAGAAAATTTTATACACACACACACACACACACACACAAACACCCACACACACACTGTTGGTTTCTCTCAATCGCTTCCTCTCAACCAACAGTATATAAATACCCCACTCCCTTCCATGCCAGCGTTCTCTGAAGATGCCAGTCACAGATGCTGGTGAAACGTCAGGAACAAACTCTTCTAGAACATTTCCACAGAGTCCAAAAAACCCACAAAAAAACTACTACTGAGTATTCCTTGCCTAAGAAAATCCTAGAAAATAAATGGGGTCGCCATAAGCTTCTCAGTACATTCCTGCCCAACCATAAAGGCTTTGCGTTCTGCAAAGAAGATGCCATTTTCTGCACAAAGAAAGTGTTAGTGTTACTCCTAAGCAGAAAGTCATCCTTAAAAACGGTGCAGTGTCATCACAATGGGTTGAAAAATGATAAAATTAATTTTAAAATGAATTAAACTTACAAAAATTTAAATACGTGTTGAACCATCAGCCACATAAAGAGCGACAACTGGAAGTTCCCCCAACTCCCGACACACAATCCACAATGCATGGCTACTGTACTGAGTGTTGGACCGAGAAACCCGGGTTCAAATCCACGGAAACCCACTGGGTGTGGTCAAGTCACACTCTCTCAGCCTCCAAATGAAACCCTTCTCTGAAGAAGTATTGCTAAGAAAAAGAGGCAGTGTAGCGGTGTGGGTCTTGGACTAGGACTCTGGGAAACCGGGGTTTTAAGTCCCCGCTCAGCCACCTTAAGCAAGTCACCCTCTCTCGGCCTCAGAGGAAGGAAATGGCAAAATGCCTCGGGAGTCATCTCTCCAAGAAAACCTTTGGACAGAGTCCCAATGGCTGGAGCCAGTCTGAAAACACATAACAAAAACATTGAGCATAATGCATATTATGATGAGCAAAAGTCACAACGCTGTCATTTTGAGATCCTCGGAGAGCTCTAGATCCGTTAATTAACCCATTGTGAATGGTAATTAATGGCGTCGAATACATGATACTCTTGTTGGGTATACTATACTTATCTAGTAGAGGCTTGTCTCCTAGAGGGAATAATTTGTGTGTGTGTATCCTACTGACTATATATATATATATACACACACACACACACACACACACACACACACACACACACACATACACACACGTGTGTGTGAATGTAGCAGAAGTCATGGACATTACCATTTGGGGACTATACTTGCCAGACTTCTCTAGCCAGTTTGACCACTCAGGGATTCTGGGAGCTGCAGCCCAAGAAAGTCACCTTGAGTCATTATATTGGAAAGATAATAATAATAACAACAACAATGCAATATTTCCAAGCTCTAATCAGACATTTACAGTTGGCAAAATTAAATTGTTTTGGGCTCCAAGACACTGGAAGTAGTAACTCCCCAAAATCACGTTGGCCCTTCTTTGCATGTAGCATTGGCCAATTATCCTCTGTCATAACTGGCCAGGTTGGCTGGGGCTGATGGGAGCTGCAGTCCAGCAGTAGCAACAATAACAATATCCCGCATGCATCTGCTTTTCTTGCAACGATCTGCGGACAGGTGGGCGATGGTACAGTCCCCAGATGCTGCTGGAGTGCAAGTCCCATCAGGCCTGGCCAGCATAGCCAAGGGTGAGTGAGTTTGGAAACGGTAATCCAGCAACCTCTCTTATTGCTGTTGCGTGGCTTCATTACTGGTGACTAATTCAAACCTATTACGGGGTTTTCTTGGCAAGATTTGTCCATAGGGGGGTTTGCCGTAGCCCCCCCTCTGAGGCTGAGAGAGTGCAACTTGCCTAATGTCACTCAATGGGTTTTGAAGGCCAAGTGGGGGATTTGAACCCTGGTCTCCAGAGTCGTAGTCCAATGCTCAAACCACACTGGCAACCTGTAATGAAGCAACATTAAGATGGTCTAGAGAGAGAGAGAGAAGGTAGATTAGAAGAGGAAAGGAAAGGAAAGAGAAGTAGTAGGAGGGGAAGAAGGGAACAAAGAAGGCAAATAGAAAGAATAGATATAGGAAATAGGAGTAGAAAGAGGTAGAGAGGAAAGGAAGGGAGGGAGGTGAGTGGGAGGAAGAGAAGATAGAGAAAAAAGGAGATGGGAAAGAGGATGCCGATAACTAGAAAATAATTTAGAGCTTTATTTTCATACTGATATTGTAAAAACGTATAGAATGACAAAGCGATACATAGAAAGTATGGAGATGTAAAAAGAAACTGTAATTTAGGAAAATAAGACCCAGGAATAAGAGGTGATGCCAAACAAACACACACAAAAAAGATTGTTTTTGGAAGACAGCTTGAAGGACCAAGAAGATCTACAAACGGGGAGAAGAAGATCAAGAAAGCAATAGGAAAAGAAAGTGAATTGTAATATAGAATGTAAAAATATGTCATGTTACGACGGAGGAAATATACTGTATATAATCTTTATATATATAATTAGAAGAACAAATACCAGTTCAAGAATATGAAGGTAGCACTTCAAGAATATGGAGATGAATAAGAAGTGTTTTAAAAGTAGGAGAATAAGCAATGCGATATAAAGATAGTCAAGTGGTTGTATAATTTTTAGTGTACAGTCAGCCCTCCCTATCCATGGATTTTTTATCAATGGAGCCAAGCATCCATGGCTTGAAAAGACTTTCAAAATATACCAATCCCTATCAGCAAACCTTAATTTTGCCCTTGTATATAAGAAGCACCATTTTATGATGCCATTATATTTAATGGGACTTGAGCATCCACTCATTTTGGTATCCACAGAGGGTCCTGGAGCCAAACCCCAGCGGATAACAAGGGTCCACTGTATATACTCAACTATAAGTCGACCTCAAGTATAAGTCGAGGGTAGGTTCTGGGATCAAAATTATGGATTTTGATATAACCCGTGGATAAGTCGAGGGTAAAACTTAGGTGCATGTAACAAAGGATCTAAAGGATGAAGCAAAGAAATCAATGCCAAAGAATTTACTAAATTCCAGCAGGCATAACTGTTTTTGCTCACACTAAAAGCTGGATGGATAAGAGAATAGAGGAAGGTCAATGTTTTCAGGACAGATTACGTTCTTGCCTTTCACCAGGGGATGGTTCCTTTTTTAAAGTAAGAGTTCAAGTACAGTACTAACATTGACCCATGGATAAGTCAACTCAGATTTTTGAGGTCAGTTTTTGGGGTCGAAATTTCTAGACTTATACATGAGTATATACAGTACAGTGGACCCTTGTTATATGCTGGGGTTTGGTTCCAAGATCCCCCGTGGATAACAAAATCCGTGGATACTCAAGTCCCATTAAGTATAATGACATAGCAAAATGGTGCCCCTTATAAATAATGGAAAATCAAGGCAGACTTTGGCTCAAGTTTTTTGGGCTGAGCATTTGCCCAGGGGTGGCAGGTGTTCCCAGGAGAACCTCACCCTTAGTAATAGGGCTTTTATCAGTTCGTTTCCTCCTTCTCCTCTTAATTACACAGTTATCTCCCATTCTTGACAATGTGTGCCTGCCAAGCCTATTTCTGCAGACAATACCCATTCCTTTGCTCTCGCATTCAGTTCCCACCACCCAGGGAGCAGGTCTTGGAGCCGATGGATCGGCCCCTGGAGCGGAACAAGGGGGCAAAATGTAGAAGCAAAGGTTTCCCTTGCATGTAAAGAGGGAAGGGATGTGTGCAGGGAGCATCCCCTTGGATGGAGAGATCCGCTTCGGATGCAACTCCCTTCCAGCTAGGAAACCATAAACCTGCTCAGGTTGTATTAACTGTTTACGAGGGCTAGCATGGCACAAAGGTTCGAGTGTTGGACTACGACTCTGGAGACCAGGGTTCGAATCCCAGCTTGACCATGCAAACTCACTGGGTTGCCTTGAGCAAGTCACACTCTCTCAGCCTCAAGGGAAGGCAATGGCAAACCTCCTCAGAACAAATCTTGCCTAGAAAACCCCAGGATACATTCGCCTTAGGGTCTCCATTGAGGGTCGTTCCCACTACGATAAGCTCCGAATCCTGATTTGATAGAATATGTGATTGATAGAAGATGTGATTGGTAGAATATGTGATAGACAGAAGATGTGAGAGGTGGGATATGTGATTGGTGGAATACGAGATTGATAGAATATATGAATGTTAGAATATGTGATTGATAGAAGATGCGATTGGTAGAATATGTGACAGATAGAATATGTGATAGATACAAGTTATGATAGGTGGAATATGTGATTCGTAGAATATGTGATTGGTAGAATTGGTAGATAGAGTATGCGATTGGTAGAATATGCGAGTGATAGAATATGTGAATGATAGAAAATGTGAGTAATAGAATATACAAGTGGTACAATATTGATAGGTAGGATATGTGATTGATAGGATATGTGATTGTGAGAATATGTGATTGATAGAATATGTAGTCAGTAGAATATGTGATTGGTAGACTCTGAGATAGATAGGATATGTGATTGTTAGAATCACATATTAGAATCACCAATCACATATACTAACAATCACTTATTTTATATGGGAGTAATAGAATATGTGAGAGGTAGTATATGTGAGTGATAGAATATGCGATTGATAGAATATGTGATTGTTAGAATATGTGATGATAGAATATGTGAGTGATAGAATATATGATTGGTAGAATATGTGATTGGTAGAATATGCAATTGGTAGAACATGCGATTGATAGAATACATGATTGATAGAATATGCAAGTGATATAATATGCAAGTAATAGAATATATGATTGAAAGCATATGTGATTGATAGAATATGCAATAGTTTGATTTTGTAAGTATTTGCAATGCTAGTAGCTGCAAAATCAATCAATCAAATATTTTATATTTTAAAAAAAACATTTTTCTCCTCTTCATCTTCCTCCTCCATCCTTCCTTCCTTCCCCCTTGGCTTCCCCAGTGCCTTCTCACTGTCCCTGGCCTTGGCTCTCTTCCTCCGCTGGCTTGTGCTCCATCCCCAGCTTGTGCAAATGGGGACGAAAAAAAACCTGATTCAAGTGGCTTTAAAAAAAGATCCTCTTTTATAGTGACAACAAGGGATCTTTTGAAATCGGTCACAGACACAGCACGGATCCATATCACAACCTGTGTTATTCTGCCAGTGGGAATGAGTGTGACATAGCGGTCTGAGTGTTGGACTCTGGAGACCAGGGTTTAGTTCCTCACTCAGCCATGCAAAGCCACTGGCATTATCAACAAAGGCAATTATCATGGAAGTTTGTTTCTGGCAATAGCCATCACCATCTTCAGCTAAAAGGTATGAGTGGATTTAAGCTCAGAGGCCACCAGGAAGTCTGGAGGGGCTGATGATATTGTTGAAAAGAAATAAAAATCCCAGCGTTTTGCCAGTCTTGAGTACACTGCCAGCTGGCGACTCCCATGTCAGCAGAATGGTAAATCCACTCCATGTTTTGGCTGAGACCTCAGTGGTGCTGAATTTATAGGTCGATGTAAAACCTGGATGCACAGCCCCACTGACATGGAAGCCTGACATGGAAGGCAAATCACAGTTTTTGTGTCCTCTGCCTTGCAGGTCCTGTGTGGTGGACATCCATCATGGAGACGCCCTTGGAGAAAGCCTTAGCCACTCTGGTATTCACCTTCCACAAATATTCGGGGAAAGAAGGTGACAAATTTACTCTCAGCAAGGGTGAGCTGAAGGACCTGGTGATGAAGGAACTGGCCCTTGGAGAGGTAAGTGCTGGGGTCAATGGGGTGGGTGCAGTCCAAAACCTCTTGTAAGCAGGAGATAGCAAGGAGGAGACACTGGAGATGTCAAGCCGCAAGGGGAGAACATGGTCTTCCACATCTTTCGGGAAAGGCCACATCTCAGTAGTAAAGCACATGCTTTGGATGCAAAGATCTCAGGTCCAGTCTCCAGCATCTCCAAAAATGACCCCTGTCTGTCCAGGACCCCTGGAGAGCCCCTGCCAGTCAGTGTTAATACAGCAATGATCCATCCACATTGCGGAAATGATCCAGTTTGACACGACTTTAACTGCCATGGCTCAATGTGATGGATGTCTGGGAACTGCAGCTTTGTGAGACATTTAACCTTCTCTGCCAGAGAGCTGTGGTGCCACAACCAAGTACAGTGCTCAGTATTCCATAGCACTGAACCATGGCACTTAAAGTGGTCTCCAAGTGGATTATTTCTTCAGTACAGATGTTGCTCAACCTAGATAGACTGGGTACCAAGCAGTTTCTATCACTCTCTGTTCCGGTCCATGGGGATTGCAATCTTCCCTTTATATTACAACAAAGCGGCCTCCTGTGTTTCTATTTGAACAAGACATTCATTCAGAACCATAAGGACAAGAATCATAAGACTGGTCCAGGTCATGTAATCCAACCCAACAATGGGATTCAAAGACCTCCAAAGAAGGAGAACGCCAAGGCAGTCTGTTTAGTTGTCGGACGGATGTTAGAGTAAACCACCTAACCTTTAGGTGGGATCTCTTTTTTTTGCCATTTGAACCCACTGGTTTTTGTTCCGGTCTCTGGAGCAGCCGAAAACAAGCTCTCTCCATCTTCTACATGACATCCCTTTTGACATTTAAAGATAGCTATAGGTTACCTCTTCTCTTCTCCAAGCTAAACAGCCCCAGTTCCCTTAGTCCTTCTTCATAAGGCTTGGTTTCCTGATCTTTGATCATCTTAGTCACCCTTCCCTGGACATTATTAATTAATTATAACACCCTTTCAACCTTGTCGATAACCTTCTAGATCTGTAGTGCCCAGAATTGGACACAGTATTCCAGCTGGCAAAACCAAAAAAGAGTGGCACTACTTTGTCCCTTGACCCAGACACTATACTCCAGTTGATGTGGCCCAGAAGTACTTTATTTTGGTTGCTTTTCATGTTCCTGTTTAAAGCAGTACTTCATTCAAAACGTGAGGACTAGAATCTTGCTTTATTTAAAGCAATGGACATAACTCAATCAAGTTTGCAAGCTATAGGTCCCCGATTCCATCCCCAGTGTCTTCAAATCAGGCAGGAAAAGATTGGAAAACTTTACTTCCATTTAGCAAAGAGACCAAGTTGTTGTTGCTGCTGCTATGTTCCTTTATATCGGTCTTAGAGGGACCCTAAAGCATGCGAGAACATTGAAAAAGCTAAAGCATTCCCATATCTAGGATTATACCTTGACCAGAATGGAGACTGCAGTCAAGAAATAAGAAGAAGATTAGGAATGGGAAGGGCAGCTATGAAAGAACTGGACAAGATACTGAAGAGCAAAGACATACAACTGAGCACTAAAGTCAGAATCGTCCAGGCCATTGGATTCCCAGTTATGATGTACAGATGCGAGAGCTGGACAGTGAAGGAAGCAGACAGAAAGAAAATCACATTCAAAATATGGTGCTGGAGAAGAATACTTAGGATGATGCCATGGACAGCCAAGAAGACAAACAAATGGGTTCTTGAACAGTTCAGACCAGAGCTCTCCTTGGAAGCAAGGAGACTATCATACTTTAGCCACATCATGAGAAGGCAGGGATCATTAGGATAAACAATAATGCTATGAAAGGTGGAGGGTAGAAGAAAGAATGGAAGACTACAAACCAGATGGATAGACTCAATCTGGTGGGGGGGGACGGTATTATGGGCAAAGACTTGCAGGATCTGGGCAAGACTGCAGTGGAGGACAGGGATTCTTGGAGATGTCTCATCCACAGGGTTGCCATGAGTCGGAACCGATTTGAGGGCCGCTAACAGTAATAACAAAAGCAAACCCATCCTCGGATTTTCTCAGCACGTTTCTTCAGAGGGGTTTTTGCCATTGCCATCATCTGAGGCTGAGAATGTGACTTGCCCATGGAAATCCCAATGGATTTCCATGCCCAAGCGAGGATATGAAACCTGGTCTCCCAGCGTCTTCGTCCAGCACCCAAACCATTACACCACACTGGCCCTCCTGAGACCAAAGCAGAGAGTAAACTAGACCAGCTGCCCATCCCAGTATAATGGAGCTTTCTTCCATGTAGGTAGATGAGGGGCAGTTCTGCTATGACCTACTACACCACACAGGTGCCTGGCAGCAGATGGGGAAGGATGGCAGATGGCATCGTCTTCTCCATCGGCCACCTGCAGAGCTGCCCATCCTTGGCAGCATCACCACCACCACACCCTTCCAACTGCCATATCAGTCATGCACGAACCAGACCACCAGTGCTGCCAACTGGGCACTGTTGCAATTAAAGCAGGATAGGTTTGGACCTCCAGATGTTGTTGGACAACAGATTCCATCAGACTTAGCCAGCATATCCAATGATGAAGGATAATGTTGGGTTCCACTCACCTCTTACTTCGAAGGGCATCTTCCTTGCAACAAATTGTTCTGTGAGAGCAGGCTACAGAATAATAATAGAATACAGTGGTGCCTCGGGTTACGAAATTAATTCGTTCCGCGGCCGCTTTCGTAACCCGAAAAGCCTTCGTAAGCCGAATTGACATAGGCGCTAATGGGGAAAAGCCGCGATTCCGTGCGAAAAAGCCGAAAAAAGCACCAAAAGTTTTTTCGTAACCCGAAAAAACATTCGTAACCCGGAACAATGATTCCCTATGGGATTTTTTCGTATCCCGAAAATTTCGTAACCTGGGTATTTCGTATCCCGAGGTACCACTGTAATAGAATCTTAGAGCTGGAAGAGACCACATTCTGCATGACAGAATGGGGTGGACTGAATGGACCTTGGGGTCACTTCCAAGTCTATGACTCTATGCTTCTATGAGATGGGGGGCAGTGTGTAACCCTGTCAAGACAACAAAGGGCACGAAAGTGGGGCTACTAAGTGGTCGGGCTGAAACACTAGGATTTCTGTTTTGACCATGTTTGGCTTAAAATGGTGAGTGGTCGTCCCAAAGTAGTGCCACTCCAATGTGGCAACTCATGTGGTGCCCCAAAAAAACAGGATGCCTGAGTGGCACTTCCCTCAGCCGCCCCCTTCTGCTTTTGCTGTGATGGGAGTGGGGTGCTGATGCCACCCAGTAGGCCCTTCCAAACCTGGTGGGGCTTCTGGGCAAATCCAGGGAGGCAATGCACAGCCGGCAACCCTGCCAGACCCAGAAGGCAGCCCCCTTTTACCAGTGGTTGCAGTGGACAATGGACAGAGGGACAGGCCGCCTCCTCCTCCTCACTAAAGGTCCATAGCTGAGGCGGCAGGATTCAAACCCCAGACTCCAGAGCTATCCTATCCTGTCCTGTCCTGTGCCATCCTGTCCTATGCTATCCTGCCCTGCCCTGTCCTATCTTGACCTATCCTATCCTGTCAGATCCTATCCTGGGGTGGCCAGGGGGTTCTTGGGGTGGACAAGAGTGGACAAGCTGACAAACAGGGGCAGCCAAGGGGTTCTTGGGGGTGGGCAAGAGTGGCCAAGCTGGCAGAGAGGGGCGGCCAGGGGGTTCTTAGGGTGGGCAAGAGTGGCCAAGCTGGCAGAGAGGGGCAGCCAGGGGGGCTTGGAGTGGGCAAGAATGGCCAAACTGGCAGAGTGGGGCAGCTGGGGGGCTTGGGTGTGGGCAAGAATGGCCACCCTACCAGCTGTTCAACCCTCCTCTGATGCCCCTGTTTTCCTCCATCTTGCAGAAAATGAAGGAGACCGGATTCGACAAGCTGATGGGCAACCTGGACAAGAACAAGGACGAGCAGATCGACTTCAAGGAGTACACTAGCTTCCTCTCTGCCCTCTGCATGACTTACAACGATTTCTTCAAGCAAGATTCCAAATAGGGGGCTGTGTGGCAAGATGCATAGGGCAACCCTCTGTTGATGGATACCCTGCCTTAGTCCCAACTTTGAATAAAGAGCTTCCTCTCCAGAAAACACTGTAAACCATTCTGTCCTGCAGTGTTAGGTGTCACCAGCATCATGGGCGCATGTGCTGGGTGCCTTCAAGTCACTTCCAACTTATGGCAACCCTAAGGCGAACCTGTCATGGGTTTTGCTTGGTGAAATTTGCTCCGAGGAGGTTTGCGGTGGCCTTCCCCTGAGGCTGAGCGAGTGTGACTTGCCCAGTACTCTACAACATATCACTGGGACATGTGTGGCAACTTCTTTGCCTTGTTACCCCACCTTTTAACAGCCCTATGCAGGATGTGTTTGTAGCACAAGGATCTCATAAGGTGTGCAAACAGATCATCTAGTCAACGTTCTTGTGGTTTCGAAGGGGAAGACTGGTGGGACTGGTTTCCCAAGAAAGCAGTCTCCAGGCCCACATGCAAGAGCCAGGAGGAGAGAGGAGGCGGCCTCGACTTTTATACAGAGAAGGTCACAGTCTCTCAGCCTCAGGGGAAGGCCATAGCAAACCTCCTCTGAACAAATCTTGACAAGAAACCCCCATGATAGGTATCGCCATAGGTCAGAAACAACCTGAAGGCACACAGCAACAACATTTGGGCACAGAATAAAGGTTCTGCATCCTCCAATATATAAAAGCATCAGGAGAAAACAGTGCTAAATTCTTTCTTCTTCAGGGTTTCTGATGTGTCAGGAAATCTTCTTTTTTTTTCCCCCAGCCAAGAAGAAATTGATGTATGGAGAAAAAGGGGGAAAGCGGCAAGGAGGAGGGAGGGAAAGAAGGAAGAATAAAAGAAAAGAAAGAATGGAACTGGAGAAAGAAAGAAAGGGAAAGGCAAAAGAGGGAGGAATATAGGAAAAGAAAAAGAATGGAATTAGGGAATGAAAGAAGGAAAGAAAGGAGGGAAGGTAAAGAGAAAGGATAAAGAAAAAAGAGGGAGGAATAAAAGAAAAGAAAACAAATGGAACTGGAGAAAGAAAAAGAAGAGGAAAAAGAGGGGGAAAGGAAAACGGAGAGATAAAAGAGAAAAAGAATGAAACAAGGGGAGGATAGAAAAAAGAAAGACGATGAAATGGGAAAGGAAAAAAGCAGGAATAAAAGAAAAGAATGAATGAAACTGGAAAAGAAAGAAAGAAGGGAAAGGAAAAGGAAAATGGGAGAAAAAAGAAAAGGCATTGGAAACAGAAAGAAAGAAAGAAAGAAGGGAGGGAGGGAGGGAAAGGGAAAAATGAGGAATAAAAGAAAAAAGAATGGTACTGGAAGAAACAAAGAAAGAAAGAAAGAAAGAAAGAAAGAGAAGAGGATCAAGTTTCTGTCCCTGAGGGTGGGCCCTTGTAAAGTGCTGGAATGTGGGACAGAGTGAGGAGCAGCAAAGAAAGCAAGCTGGGTCTGGAGAGCTGGAAAGCAGGAGGGCCTGGGAGGGCCTTTCCTGGCCTTTCCCTCCAGTGATCTGTCAGATGGGAGCCCTGTTTGCCAAAGCCAGCCTCCTCCCCCTATATATAAAGCCAACCCCAGGCTGCCTTGGCCTCACTGCTTCCCTTTGCTCTCTGCCTGGAAACTGATCCAGTCCTTGAAGTTTCTATCTGGTAAGTCTTCTTCTGGGTTTCCTCCTTGGCTTTTGCTCAGTTGCTTTCCCTGAGCCAGATGTGGGGC
>NC_056530.1:36374767-36447571 GCF_019175285.1 Sceloporus undulatus | reverse complement strand
AAAGAGAAAAAAGAATGGTACTGGAAGAAAGAAAGAAAGAAAGAAAGACAGAAGAAAGAGAAGAGGATCAAGTTTCTGTCCCTGAGGTGGGCCCTTGTAAAGTGCTGGAATGTGGGACAGAGTGAGGAGCAGCAAAGAAAGCAAGCTGGGTTGGAGAGATGGAAAGCAGGAGGGCCTGGGAGGGCCTTCCTGGCCTTTCCCTCCAGTGATCTTTCAGATGGGAGCCCTGTTTGCCAAAGCCAGCCTCCTCCCCTATATATAAAGCCAACCCCAGGTGCCTTGGCCTCACTGCTTCCCTTTGCTCTCTGCCTGGAAATTGATCCAGTCCTTGAAGTTTCTATCTGGTAAGTCTTCTTCTGGGTTTCCTCCTTGGCTTTTGCTCAGTTGTTCCCTGAGCCAGATGTGGGGCTTTGGGATTGTAGTTTGCAAGGGACTTTAAGACTGCAGTTTATTCCAATCTATTCAGAGAGGATTTTGAGTTCAGTGGGCTTCTTGGGCTGAGACTGAGAGAGAACTACTTGAAATTAATTCTGCAGTCGACTATGCATAGGATTGCAGGCTAGCAATGCAGTCCTTGAGACCTCCCCTCTGGAATAAATCCCACTGACTTCAATGGGGCTGAGTCCCAGGTGGGGTTGGCAACCTAAGGAAAGGCAACTGATGCCCTGGCTCGCAGTTAAGCCCTGCACAATTGTGCTCTGCCATTCAGATGATGCTCCCAGGCATGTGAAGAGTGCCATGCCATTGGGGTGTGGCCGGACACTCATTCATGCCCCGAGGTTCGGTCCACATCATGTAAAAAGTGGCATCGGAGGTGCAATGGCAAACCTCCTCTGATGAAACATGGGCAAAAAAAATGATCTTAGGGGGGAAACTTGGTGGGGAAGACCATGTGGGTCCAAAAATATTGTATTTAGAAGGTCCTGGGGGGCCCCATGAAAATGGATTTGTGGCCCATGGGATGCATTCTCCCCAACAACGCTTGGCCTTCCTTGGCCCACCTAAGCCCTGGTGGCATCTCCATCCTCCCCAAAGAAAACCCCCCTTAAGTAAGAAATCAAGTCCCTTTCACTGTCTCATTGGGTCTTGCAGCACCTTTGAGACTCACCGCCAGAAAGAAGTTGGCAGCGGAGCTTTCCTGACTTAAGTCTACTTCTCAGGAGCATTTGGTCTTAAGTCTATGAAAGCCCTGCTGACAACTTTTTCTTGCAGTTGGTCTCATGGTGTTGCAAGTTCTCTCTGATCGGCCTGCACAACATATGGCCAGGGGCCGCATGCGGCCGACCAAAGGATTTTGAGTGGCACTCAAGATGTGGATTTCAGGCGCCTTGCCACCCAACTTTGTTCCAGGAACGAACCAAGTGGCGACAGTGCAGACAGGTGAACAGTCATGGCCATGTTCTAGAAGGTTTCTTCCTGACACTTTCGCTGGCATCTGTGGCTGGCACCTTCAGAGAATGCTGGCATGGAAGTAAGTGGAGTACATATATTTGTGTGACCCTACTCTCTTCCATGTCACCATTCTCTGAAGAGCCAACCACAGATGCCAGCGAAACGTCAGGAATAACTCTTCTAGAACATGGCCACATAGCCTAAAAACCCACAACAAACTATCAATTAATATTAACAATTAAAATAGTTTCATCATTAATTATACCTCTACTTGGAACCGAGCTGCTAACAACCTTCTGTGGTCCAAAGAGTTTAGCCTGTTTTAATTTTTGGGGCTATCTACTACCAGTTGATCTAGATGCTGATTCTACAGACTAACACAGCTATCTTTGAGTTCTTCCAGTGGGTGGGACAGTTTTCTGTCGCCTTTCCTCCCAGACAATTTGCATCCTGGGTTTTTCCTCCCACCTTTGCTCCGGGGAGCTGGGAGGCGTAGTCCACCCCGCCTTAGGAGTTTCTCAATTCTGTAAAGTCTGGGACTAGGCTGGCAGAAAGCAGATTCTGGGATGGGCAAAGGTCCATCCCACTCCAATGCACCCACATAGAGTCCAGAAAGGTTACTTTGATGGATCACGTCTCCCAGAATCCACCAACTAGGAGGATACTGGGAGTTTAGTCCCCCCAAGCAACTTTTCTGAGCCCTGTCCTGCCCACACCCAATGCTTGGCTGCCTTTTCCTTGCTGCGACGTTCACTTGGCACCCAAACTCTCTCCAACTCCCTCCTGATCTCTGGTGGGGAAAGTTGGTATGACATTAGTGTTCACAGCTATTTCGGGGTTTTGTGTGTTCTGTGGAATCCTAGAATTGAAAGAGACCCCAAGGGACATCCAGTCCAACCCCCTTCTGCCATGCAGGAACTCTCCATCAAAGCACCCCCGACAGATGGCCAGCCCTGTTTGTCATTTCCAACTTATGGTGCTACCTAAAGCATGATGTCCAAACTCTGGCCTTCCAGGGTTTTGGGACTTCAGCTCCCAGCATCCCCAAGGTGGCTGGGGCTTCTAGGACATGAAGTCCAAAACACCTGGAGGACCAGTGTTTGGGCATCACTGCCCTAAAACAAACCTATCGTGGAGTTTTCTTAGCCAGATTTGTCCAGAGGAAGATTGCCATTGCCTTCCTCCTGAGGCTGAGCACATGCGATTTACGCAAGGTCACCTAGTTGGTTTCATGCCCGAGCGAGAATCGAACCCTGGTCTCCAGAGTCGTAATCCAACACTCAAAGCATTACGCCACACTGATTCCTAGTTTAGTTGTTCATTACCATGCTGCTTATGGATTCCCTGACTCAGCCGGATGCTTGCACAACTACCTGCAAGGCAGGTTGGTCTCGCTTAAGCCAAAGTTGCTCACACCTCTTAGCCGAAGGAGGATTCGAACCCAGGCTTTCAGGCTCTGTTGTCCCCTCCAGCTTTGTCTCTTCTCAACGATGTGGCTTCCACAGTCGACGCTGCAGGCAGAATATGACAAGGAAAGTTTGCTTTGGATGCAAAAAGAAACTGGCGCAGCTTGTACAGTGGGCCCTTGCGGTTTGGTTCTATGGATAGCAAAATCCATAGATGCTCAAACCCTATTATATGCAATGGGGCACTAAAATGGTGTCCCTGATTTAAAATGGCAAAATCAAGATTTGCTTTTTGGAGAGAGAGAGAGAGTATATATATATATATATTTGGCCCTCCTTATCCTTACATTTGGCCCTCCTTATCCTTTTAATCCCCGGATTCAAGCATCCCCGGCTTGAAAATATTCCCCTCAAAAAGGTACACATTCCAGATAGCAAACCTTGATTTTAAAATATTCAGACGCTTTCGATTGTATACAATTTTCACATTTAAATAAAAATGGTTGTCAAAAGTGTTGGAAGTGGTGATGAGAATCTCGGAGTGACAAAAAGAAAACAACTTTACAGCTCAGGACTTAATTCTGCAAAATAAAACAGGGGTCTATGGTGTTTTGGGGTGGTGCAGAAAACAGCATGTCCAAATTCCTATTGCTCCTGAAGTGTGGGAACTACAAAGCCCATCATCCCCAGGAACCAATGCTTTTCCGAGCCACGATCAGATTTGGAGCAAAAGACACTCCCTTGCTTTCTGTCTGATTGCAGGGTGTTTCCTCTTCTTCTTTTTTAACTGAAAATGATAAGTTTTGCAATGACTTCAAAGGCTTCCTTCCTCCTTTTGCCCGCCAGGCAATGCTCATTTTCATGCCAACCGATGCCTGAATTAAGCGGACCACACCTTGCGATTATCTGGAATAGGAGAGTCCCTCACACTATGAGCCTGCTTTGACTGCCATGGCTGCTTCCTATGGAATCCTGGGATTTCTAATTGGAAACCCTGTGGGATGAAAATTAAAAAAGAGAGACTGCAGCAGTTTGCTTTTGACCAAGCCTCCTGGGAAGGGCAAGATTTCGCCCTTCCTCTCCCCCCAGAGCAGTTGCAATCTCCATCTCTGGATGTTTTGAAACAGAGGATGGATGACCATCTGTTGTCAGTGTGTTGAAAGTGTATTCCTGCATGGTAGTCCATTGGAGTGGATGACCCTTGGGGTGTCTTCCAGCTCTAGGATTCTATGATTCTGGCCTGCAGCATTTCAAAGAGCCAGGATATGTATGGCCTGGGAAAGTCCTGCCCTTTCCATCTTTTCGGATGCTTTTCAATTGAGATGCTTTTCAGCTTGCAGCAGAAGCGATTGAAAAGAAGAGGACAAAGGCGGGAGGAGGAGAGAGGAACCAAGACCATTGAAAAGCATCTGAAAAAGTGGGAAGGCAGAGAATTAATCAGGACTTTCCCAGGTTACACATATCCCAGTTCTTTGTCTATGAAATGCTGGAAGGTAGAATCATTGACTCCTAAAGTTGGAGGAGACCTCAAGGGCCATCCAGTCCAACCCCATTCTGCCATGCAGGAACTCTCAAAGCATCCCAACAAATGACCATCCATCCTCTGTTTAAAGACCTCCAAAGATGGAGACCCAGAGTTGTTTCTATTAAACACAACTCATGAGACCATAAAGGAAGTGAGAAAAGAATTTGGACGTTCATATATATATATATATATATATATATATGGTGTCTACAGCTAGAATTATATACACTAAATATTGGAGAAAAAGAGAAATTGCTAATATTGAAGAACGGTTAATTAAAATAAAGAGAGATGATGAATATGGACAGTCTAACAGCATTAATTTAGGACAGACTAACAGTCATGATCGATAGACAAAAAATGGGATCTGATTTAAAAAAATATGGGGGAAATTGGATAAATCAGAGAGAGAGAGAAATGTTCGAATTGAGAATATAGAATATATTCTATATATTGAGACTATAAATAAATTGAGAACATAGAATAAGGACAAGCATTGTACAAGAAGCTTCAGTTATATATAGAAATCAAATATAGTGAAGTGGATAATGAAATTAGAAGAGGAAAGTATATGAGGATGTATGCATGAAGTAGGAAATGGGAAAAGATATTGTAATAATAGTTGTCCTCATAGAAATTTACAGCTGGAAAGAGAAAAGTAAATATGTGATTGAATATAAGGTGAACCTAACCAGGAGGGAAGTATTTATAGGCAATATTAGTTTAAAGAAGCTTTGATGAATGTTAGCTTAAAGCTTTGATGATGATGATGATGATGATGATGATTTATACCCCACTCTTCTAATATTGATGAATATTAGTCTAAATATTAAATATTATATATATATATATATATATATATATATATATATATATATATTTCTAATATAATATTATATATTATTATATAATTTATCATTTATATTTATATAATTTATATTAATATATAAATATTAGTTTAAAGCATTGAGGAAGAGTAGTTTAAAGAAGCTTTGATGTTTACATTTGCTTTTGGGGTTGTTTTTATATGTATTGTTATGTATGTATGTATGTGCCTGTGTCTATTGGGGGGGTTGTTGTTTGTATATATTTATGTATTTTAATTTAATATATAACAAAACGTAATAAGATGGAGACTCCACCACGCTCCCAAGGCAGCGCATTCCCCATTGGGGAAGCTCTTACCATCCAAACGTTCTTCCTAACATTAAGATGGAATCTCTTTTTGTTGTCTTAATATTTAAAATAATTCAAAATCCAAACCTTGAGTAAACATCCTCACTATGTTCTCTCGTTCTTTGCAGATCTACTCGCAGGTTTCTCCTCTCCAAAATGGCCAAGCCGCTCGACCAATGTCTTGTCACGCTGGTTGGGATTTTCCATCAATATGCCTGCAAGGAAGGGGATAAGCAAACGCTGTCTAAGAAAGAGTTGAAGGAACTGATCCAGAATGAGCTGACTATTGGACCAGTGAGTACCAAAAGAAGTCCATTTTGCACAGTCGGGGCTGTATCCGCACTGCGGAGTTAACCCAGTTTGACTCCACTTTGACTGCCCTGTCTCCAAGCGATGGGATTTGGGGGTCTGTAGTTTGGTGAACTATTAAGCCTTCTCTGTCAGAGAGCGCTGGTGCCACAACAAACTACAAATCCTAGGATTCCCACAGCATGGGAACAGGAACAGGACAGTGAAATGGGTGATTTTGCAATGTGGCAACAGCCTGAGTGTTATGTGTTATCAAGTCAACATCAACTTACAATAGCCCTATGAATGCAAAGCTTTCAGGCATGGCAGTCACCGACCATCCGGCTGAGGTCTTGCAAACTCAATGCCTTCCAATGATCCGTTTGGCAGGGAGAGTCCCGACGAATCCTCCGCTGCCCCACTTTTTCAGCCAGTTTTAAAATGTCCTGGTTTCTCTCTTCACCTCCCACTTTTGTCCTCATCTTGCTTCAATTGCTGCAAATAAGAGTGCAAAAATAAGTTTGCACTCACAAGAGAAAGAAGAGGGCATGACTTATTCTGCACAATATTAGTATAACATGTTTTGGGGTGGTGTCAAGCTGCATTATTTCTACAGCAGAGACGCACCCCAAGTCATCTTCTGGTTTCTTGACTGCAGTCTCCATTTCAGGTAATGACCGAACCAAAGTATAGGAAATCCTTAACTATTCCGAAGTCTTCCAAGGCCCATTTTAAAGTTATGTAAACCATCCCAGCCCATTATTTTGGAACTTGAACATTGGCTTTTTTTTTTGGCATTCTTCCTTCTCCTCTAGCACCTGAAGGATGCAGAGATTCAAGGACTGATGGAGGATCTGGACCGCAACAAAGACCAGGAGGTGAACTTCAAAGAGTACGCCAGTTTCTTGGGTGCCATGGCAATGGTTTACAATGAGGTGCTGAAATCCCAGTGAGCATCTGGAAAGTCGTATTTCCATCGACCGTTTCATGTCCAATAAAATATATACACATATATATATATATTAAATTTTGTAACGCTTGCCTGGCATTCCATGGGTTGTCTTTCTTTGGCAGAACTGAAAGGAGACAAAATCGGTGCCATAGTGGTTTGAGCATAGGACTATGACACTCGAGACCAGGGTTCAAATCCCCACTCAGTTGTGGAAACCCACTGGGTGACTTTAGGCAATTCATACGCTCTCAGCTTCAGAGGGAAAGCAAAGGCGACCCCTTCCCATCATCCCCAGACCTGCATGACCATTCAGTCCTAACAGTGGGAGCTGCAGTCACAATACATGGGGAGGGCAGGAGCAATAATGGATCATAATATCACTGAGTTGGAAGAGACTGCAAGAGCCATTCAGTCGAAACCCCTTCTGCCGTGCAGGAACTCTCAATCAAAGCATATCCGACAGGTGGCCATCCAGCCTCTGTTTAAAGACCTCCAAGGAGGGAGACTCCATCGCTCTCCAAGGGAGCATTTTTCACTGTCAAACAGCCCTTACTGACAAGATATTTTTCCGAATGTTGAGCTGGAATCTCTTTTCCTATAGCTTGCATCCATTGTTCCATGTTTGAGTCTCTAGAGCAGCAGAAGACAAGATCACCACCTACAACAGGGTGTCCCACCCACACAGCTGTATTTAGGCTATAAAAGGCTTCCTTGGCTGCAGTTTTAATTTAGAAAAACAAGCCTTCCCACAGTAGCACTGCACTGCAATCCAGCCAGTTTTAAAAACCCAAAATCGGCATTTTAAATATATATTTTAAACAGGTCGCTGAGCTAGACTGCAAGTCCTATCATCCTCAACATCAGCTGTGATGATCGGGGCTACTGGGACTTGTTGTCCAGAAGCATTGAAGAGCCCCGGGTTCCCTGCCCTGAGCTTAAGGAAACAAGCAATGGGTAAGAGGTGGGGAGGATACCATTTCAGGCAACGATTCAAAAGACACCATGTTGGTTTGCTGGGTGGAGCCAGGCTCAAATCGTCTCCAAACTCAACCTACACTACCTCACAGGGCTGTTGTGAAGGAGGAAGGAGTAGGGTTTGATCTGTTTGAGGTGAGGTTTGAGCTCCCTGGTGGGGAAAATGGACTAAAAATCTATTGAATGGATGGCACAGCAATGTTAGGAACACAGGAACTCTTCTCACTTGGGAACTCTTTTCCCACTGGAAGGCTGTAGTTCTAGAGTAAGTTCTGTCAGACAGAATGGGGATCACTGAACAGAATATGCTTGCCACAAGCCACCCATGTTCGCATTCACATTACGACAGTGCAATGGGCATGGTCAGCAATAGGAACCAGGTGCAGTTCTTCCAGTTCATCACACAAAGGCACCCAAAAACACTCAAAGGTGGAAATGTATAGATCTACATAAACACACACACACATATATATGGGGAGATCTATAATGCAGACAGGACCTGGAATTACCATCCCAAATGTACTTCACTCCTGGCAACAGAAGATGGCACCCTTGCCCACTCTCCCATTTCAATTCTCTTTCCATCCTGGTCCACAATTCAATGCAAAATTAGAACTTCCAATATGGGCAGAGTTGCCAGGAGTCCCTCATTTGAGAATAAGAAAGCTTATCCTTTTATCTAGACTGAATAAGATCTCACAAATTTAAAAATCTCATAATTTTCTTTGTGGGCTCTTCACAAAGACAGAAACGTGTGCCACGTGTCATCGGTGGATGCCAACAGTATGTCAACTTTACAGAGAAACGCAAGTGAACCAAACTCAATGTTTCCCATTGGCTTTTTGGTGGAACACAAACTTGTTCAGAGCTACCTTCCTGACGGTGACGCACAAGTCACAAATTTTGACTGCCCCTTCTTGCTATTTCTGAAAGCCCAACAACGCTAGAGGTGGGTCCCTTTTCTATTCACCTGCAAAATGGGGAACTGAGCATCACCAAGGGTTAGGTGGGATATTACATTTGCAACCATGCAACCCAAAACATTCTTGCTTTTGGAAGCTAAGCAGGCCCAGTTGGGGTTTTTTGAAGGACCACCATAGACCTTCGAGCAAAACCAACAAAAACCCTGCCTGAAAACTTCAACGGCTGCCAGTCAATGTTAACAGTATTCGACTACATGGCGCATGGTGTCACTCCATGCAGCTGTAGATATGAAGCAATCTTTCATCTTGAGTGTGAGTTATCTAATGCTTTGGATTAAGGAAGCCCACTATTGTTAGAAACTAGGGGTCTGCATTAGCCTCCCAGAAGACCTAACCCAGTGATGGTGAACCTTTTAGAAGCTGAGTGCCCAAACTGCAACCCAGACCCCACTTATTTATTGCAAAGTGCCACGTCCCTCTGGCTTTCTAGCAAGAAACTCTGGCAAACTCTGTGCTAGGGCGACAGCATATGTGCCCACAGAGAGGGCTCTGAGTGCCACCTCTGGCACGTGTGCCATAGGTTTGCCATCACTGACCTAACCCCTATCTAGCTGGTTTGGGGTTCTTTTTAGCACTGTCAGCATTGGAAGAATGGGAGTTAGAAAAAACACAGACCTGACAGTCTTGGATTGCAGCAAGTCTGCAATAAATGCCATAAAAGCTGGGGGGAAGTAAGATTCTGTTCTATCAATCCTGCTATAGCCGTGTATGTCTACCTACAACAGGCAAGGTAAACAGCAGCTGCTTCCAGAAGCAATAACTATGGGAGGGAAGATGAGTTCCTTTTCTTTTTATGTGATGCAGTAACCTATCCTTATCAATCCCATGTTATTTGTATCTCTAGCACCCAATTTTCTGTCGAGGAAGTAATGCTCCAGAACTCAGCTACTGTACTTCCAACCCTGTAAAAACAAAACCACGGCAGATAACCGTTGTCTCCATGTTGTATTTACAGGCTTCTCAAGGGACATGGGGCTCTTAGAACCAAGATTAGGGCTGGAGGGGGAAACAGTTGGGTCAGTGCTCCCAATCCAGCAGAGACTGTTGCTCTTGAGTCCCACACTACCCGCTTGCCCCGAACCAGACAAAAAGAGAAGGAACGCAACATCGTTATAATTAACATATATTTAAAAAATAATAATAAAATCACTCTTTTTTTAAAAAAAAATCTCCTCTGTAGCGGGAGGGAGAGGGAGGGAAAGGACTGGGAAGGAGGTAAGTGCTGCCCCCTTGTCCTCTCCCTAAAACCCCACGGTTTTTCATCGGTCCCTGTCCCCTTCCTTCCCGCCCCATTCCTGCTCAAGCTCAGATGCTGGAGCTGACCTCACAACAATAAGAATGCAAAGTTACAAGTGCTTTACAAGAGACTTCCACTTCCCCTCTTCCTCCCATGTACACGGCAGTTCCAAAGGGATGAGGGGATGAGGAGAGAGGGAGGGATTATGTACAGAATCATGATTAGGCAACAAACAAAAAAAGGAACCAGGGATTTCGCACCCACCTCCCTTCCCCGCTGCTCTCTTCCACACTACGAAGGTCTCTAGCTATTGGCAGAGGTGTAAAAAAAATTAAAATATACACAGGAACAAATTGCAGGGCCAATGAAATGGCTGGGACTGACGGGGCAGCGTCGTGCCTCAGATTCACAAATGCACCCATCCCTCGTGCTGGAACGTTACTTCCTGAATCGCGTCCCGTTTTCTCCCACTTATCTTTGGAGGGCTCAAAGCTCTCAGAGCTCCGGCTTTACTACCCCTCACTGCCAAGAGATATGTGGGGCAAGAGCGACTGTCCGCTCCTACCCACCCCTTCTGGTCTCCCATTAACCCAGGCTAGTTCCTGCCCTTTGCCAAGTCCAGTCCCAGAATGCCCCAGGAAGGTTCAAGCCATACAGACGTCTCTAGGGAAGAGAGGGGCACTGCGAATTCAGGAAGGAGGTGGCCTAGGGTGGTCTCCATCACCCGGAGTATGGGAAGCAAGAGCTGGCCTTTTTGTTTACTTCCATGGCTCGCGAAGGTCCTTTCCTCTTGGGTGGTGGGATGGGGGTGATTTGGGGTGCTTCAGGTCCCCTCTCCCTCCCTTTCACTGGAGCCGGTCGGTGCGGAAGGAATCCTCAACAGCCGTGTCAGTCAGTGGGGCATAGGGATCGCTCAGCATGTTGAACGCATCCAAGGTGAGCGGCTCGATCTTCAGGTCCTCGTCCAAACCCAGGGAAGAGGAGTCCATCTCGAATCCGGGCATACCCGCCAAGACCGTGGCAATCTCCTTGGAGATCCCGGGTGGAGAATCCCCTGGAGGGATGGAAGGAAGGGAAAACAGGGCCAGATAAGGAAATTTCCCCATTAATTTTAGGAGATGTGTCCTCTCCTAATGCAGCCCACCCCAGTCCTCCCACCCCTGGACTGATCACATACACATACATTGTAAGCAAGATATCCACAATCCACTCTGCTCCTGGTTTTCTCATTACCTGTGAGAATGATGTTGGGTATGGGGCCGTGGCGGTTGCAGTTGCTCAGGTTCTGGCGATTAAGCAGGTGGGGGTCGTGGGTGCTGCCACTGGTGGTGGTTGTGGTGGTGCTGCTCCCCGCACCTCCCGACTGGCCCATGTTGTCGCCTTGGGAGTAGTTAAAGGCACCCAGGTCGTCCATGAAATTGCTGTTGAACGTGAAGCCTCCAGTCATGTTGTCAACGAAGCCATACTGGTCAAACTGCAAGAAGCAGAATGGTTTAGCCTGGGCAGGTACACAAGAGCGCAAGCAGCTGTGGTCACAATATAATAATAAAATGATCATTCACAACGGAATCACACACTGGAATGTGTAATCTATGCAATATATTATATGACCTGCCATCTTCAAAGAGCTAGTGGGGAAATAATCCTTTAAAAAAGTGTGATGTCAAAATCTACCATACGCTGACACATTAGAACATTATGTGTCAGGCAAAACTGTAGCTGAGAAAAAGAAAACATTTTCTGTCATTTGATTCTGTCATCCCCTAAGCTTTCTTTTTCAACCAGTTATGTCTGGCATATGATGTGCTAACTCTTTCATTAGTTTGAATCTTAAAGCCCCACTAAGATACTTGTTTCATCATTTATTATTAATTAATTCCACAGTCAGGGACTACCACTAAGAAGACCACATCAAATGAGGAAGCCCCATGGCCATACTACTCTGGGGGACCACAAATCAAGCCTCCTCAGCGTAATACTATTTGCTAGTTATGAATGGCAGCAAGGGAATGGGGACAGTCTTTGACTCCATATCCACCTCCCAGAGGTCCATACAAGAAGGCCCCAAACACCACTCCCAGATTCATCGGTAGGTAAGAGAATACAGAAAGCTATTGTACACTACGTTAGACCATCTATTTTGTCTACTTAGGCTGGCAGCTCCCTAAGCCACTCCTCACAGGGCATGGTCTCCAGACCTTTCACCATCTTGATCGCTGTCTTTTGGGCAGGTTCCAGCTTGTCAATACCCCTCTTGAATTGTGGTGCCAAAACTGGGCACGACATTCCAGGTGAGGTCGGACCAAAGCAGAATAGAGTGGTAAATTACTTCCCTCAATCTAGATGCTACACTTCTATCGATACAGCCTTTTTAGCTGCTGCATCACACTGTTGATTCACGTTCATGTTCAGCTTGTGGTCCGCTAAGATTCCCAGAATCCTTTCACATGCACTGTTGTTAAGCCAGGTGTTAAAATGCGATCAAACTGCTATAACTGTGTGAAAGAGACCATCCTGCACTTCAGTAGCAGACTGCCTTGGAGGGTAGTCAACTCTCCTTTGGATGGCCATCTTTTGGGAGTGCTTCACCTGTAAATTCCCACATGGCAGGCCACTGGACTAGATATAAATAAAATAATATCCTCATGAACTTTTCCAATTCTACAATTCTATGACCACTTGTGCTAAGTAAGCCAAGAGCAGGAGGACACTGCACAACAAAGCCACAAGGTACAGTTACTCACACTGCCCAGTCCAAAATCACCCAGCTGCTGGTTGAACTGGTGTTGGAACATCGAATTGGGCTGGTAATGCGTCGGGTACGGACACTGTGGCTGCATAGGTGGTGGCGGTGGCTGGTGTTGCTGTGGCTGGTGCTGGGCTGCCTGGCGCACTTGCTGAGGGCAAACTCCCTGGGCCTGGTGGTGGGGCTTCTGGCTCTGCTGGAGAAGCAAGCCAGGTTGGCTGTATGGGTATGGAGGGAGCCTCTGGTCGGCTGGCAGTTTGCTGGTATCCAACGGCACCCCCTGGTTGGGAAAAAGGCACAGAAGGGAGCAAGTCAAAGGGTCTGCAACTTTGAGGTGGGGGAAAGGAAGGGGGAGAGGGATGGTGCCCATCTCTCACTCACTCCCTGCCTCTGACCTCCCCACCATCAACAAGCCAAATTTGATGGCCAGGCTATAGCTAAGGGACTGAAGAACCTCTCCACACACTGCTGGACTCCATTTCCCATCAGACTTTTGGTTGGGGATTATGGGAGATGTAGTCTAGCAACACTGACGGCACAGTTTCTCTGTACCTGGGGCTAAAATCTGATCAACAGAAGCAGTAAATGGAAGTAGAAAGAGCTGCAAGGGTGGGAAAGAAGATGCGATGTACCACTTTGGACTGGAGGTGGAGAGTATCATTTCTGAATGCTTTCCCATAGAGAAGAATTATTCCCTTCAGTGTGAGCACAAAGATCAACACAGCAAGAGCTCAGTGAGAACATTATACCTACTGATGTACATATGGATTTCAGGGATGTTACCCTTCAACTGCTTCTGCATTTTCTCCTTGCTCAAAAATTACTGCAGTTTTCTTGCAGCTCCGTGTAAAATGAATATTTCCGAATACTTTTCAGCCAGCATGTGGACATCACGGAGCATTTCAGGAAAGTATTCTGTGCAGAAACAGACTTGAGGCTTTAAGTAGGAAAATAAAATGTTGCATTCTTCATGCAAAAGAACAGCTTTCAAAAACACGTGCAGTTTTCTGTACAAAATCGTGTTTTTTCTACAAGCAACACGACTGGAATGCAAAAATTCAATTTCTATGCAAAAAAAAACCCCACTGCTTCCAGAAATACACATGGACTTTCAGTTGAGTGGGGAGAGATAATAGCTTTCGTGTGAAAAATATAAATTCTGTACAAAAATATCACTTCCCCAAATAATCTGGGGTATGGAAACACCAAATAAAAACTGCAGAAAATTCTCATCTCTGCGCTATTCTTCCCAACTGAGTCTCCTGGGAATTGGAAGCCCACTTTTTGGTCAGGAAACAGACCAGAATTAATATTCTTTCCGTCCCTACTGTATGTATTATTTCTATCCCTAATGTATAATGTATAAACTCATCTTTAAAGTCTCAGATGGCACATCAGAAAAGTCTGTTCCGGTTGCCTTTCAAGCAGCTAAAGGTGAAAGCTGGGACATCTTCCCATAATTTAAAAATATTGTCTCTGTTTTGTTAGTCACTCTAACCATGGTGTGAGTGTACATGAATAGGAAATCTAACGCACACAGGCTTGGAGGGAATTTTCCTTCTTTATTTAGCATCCCAAGTGGTTCTCTCTTACCAACAGTTCAAAATGGTACAATTGACTTAGGATACTACCACTGCGTTCTGTTCTCCTCGCCCCAGTCCTAGCATGGATATGAGACGGGAGGGAGATCCCAACTGTGCCATCTAGTGGATATATATTTATATGTATATATAAATTTAAAAATCTTGCTATGAGCCACATTACCCAATTACAGCACTATGATTCCACTTTAACTGCCATGGCTGCATCCTATGGAATCTTGCAACTTGCAGTTGTAGGAAGGGCCCTTAGAATCATCAACCAAAAAGATTGGATGCCTCCCCAAACTACAAAGCCCAGGATTCCATAGGATACAACCACAGCAGTTAAAGTGGAATCACAGTGCTATAATTCTATAGTGTGAAGGGCCCCCAATCTGGGAGATACCAACCTATTTGAACATTAAGGCAAAGTGTGGGTCAGGAGCTGGCTATCAGACAGAGTTCAAATAAAGGGGCACCAGTGCATAGAAGCAAGCAAGAAGAAGGGAAGTGATGTGGACAGACTTAAACCATCCGATCTCAACCTATGACCAATTGCCAGCCTTCCTCTCCATCCTCCCACCTCCAGTTCTCTCTTCTTCCCACAACCAATACAGACAATCCCCTCTAACTCAGGAGCATGGCTCACTTGACAATAAAGGTTCACTCTCTGGCTAAAGGCAACTGAAGATCTTGGCTGACTCATAAGTAGCTGTTGCTGGAACAAACAGCAAGACAGCCACATATGACTAGGAAGACGAGAGGACATGGTAAAGTGTCTTCAGCTATTCTTGTCTGGCCCAGATAAAGTTCATAAGGACTGAAGATGTCTGAAGCTTTTCTTGGCAAGCAGGAATCCTTACATATCATTTACACATCAGAATGTAAACTGAAAGGGCATTGTAGCTTACTGAAGAGCACTAAGGCCATTGGAAAGTACCTCCAACAGCCCAGAAGCTGGCACTCTCTATCTCAACACTGGTTAATGCAAGGGTGGGCAACTGTGATATTTCAGGACTGTAAATGCCATCATCTACCACTGGCTAGGATGGCTAAGGCTGATGGGAACCGCAGTCCAGAAACACCTGGTGTTGCCTACCAGAGGAATTGAAAAGCATATGAGGAGGCACTGGCTGTGTCTTAGGATAAAGGAGGGTTTAAAAAATGGGTTGTCGACCCACCCACCAGACATCCTGAAGTTCTCCCCTCTAAGTTGAAATGAGATGGAAAAACAGAACGATGGGAGAGAAAGAATCAACGCACAGAGGCACGCACCAACACAAACACACAGAGAAAGGGTCAGCGGCCCAAAGCGAGCGCCAAAGGGGCGCCCGGAAAGTGCCCGCCACGGCCCCGTGCATACCTGCGTGATGGAGGACAATGTGGGTGACATAGTTGGTGAAAACTGTTTTGGGTGCTGCCTTCTGGAGTCTCCGCCCATAGGGAGGGTCAAGGGGCTGAGCGGGGCGACCCTGCGCCGGGGAGAGGCGTTCAGGGGGGCGTAGGAAGCGGCCGGGGCTGACGGGGAGGAAGCGGAGGAAGAGACAGGACCACCACCACTGAAGCCAGGTTGTGGCTGAGGCTGCTGCGGCTGCTGCGGCGGGGGAGGCTGCAAGCCCGGGTTGCCCGCAGCGGACTGCACCGACTGGCTACTGAGCGAGGAAGGGAGGGAAGGGTTGCTGAGGGAAGAGGAGAGCGAGGGATTGCTGAGGGAGGAGGGCAAGGACTGGTTGCTCATGGAAGAAGGGATGGAAGAGCTGCTGGGGGACGAGCGGAGCGAAGGGTTGCTAAGAGAGCCCTGGAGCGAGGGATTGCTAAGCGAGGACTGGATGCAAGGGTTACTGAGGGAGCTCTGCATAGATGAGCACAGTCCTGTTGGGACAAAAACAAAATAAGGAAATAAATAAATAAATGAATACAAAAACCAAAGAATGAAAAAAAGGGAAAATGACTAACAAGGGAGAAGACGCACAACACAGTCCCCCGTGGAAACAGGAAGCACCCCCTGCCCTGTGGCGCACATCCGGTGGGCCGCCTTGGGTCCCTTTGTGGCAGAAAGGTGGCATAGACATGAAATAAATAAAAAACAAATAACTAAGCAGTAAAAGGAAACGACAGGCCAATTTCCCAAGCTGTGAAGCTCCAAGGAGTGAGAAAACAGGCTGGGAGAAGGGAGACCCTCACCGCCCAAGAGCAGACATGGTGGCCAAATTCAAGACACCTATGCTTATTCTCCACTCCTCCAAAAAAAAAAGAGAGGTTGTACCTCCCCACCATTAATATTTTTTTTGGGATGGGGAGAAAAGAAAGAATTGGGGAGGGATGTCCCACAACAACATCCAGAGGTGTGCCAGAATTCAGCGACAAGCCATGTGCTTTGCATGGGTAAGGTTTCATCCTCCATTGGCCCAGCTTCAAAAGTGGCAGGAAGGCAGCAATGAAAAAATATATATACCCGGCCATCACAGAACTTCAGAATCAGATATTTAGCTGGTGGAGGATTTGGTGGAAGTGATGTGACGTCGCTCTAACGTCCCCCTTGAAAAACAACGAACCATACCCCATCTCTAGAATCTTCTTGCCATCCCTAATTTCTTGGGCCTTCCAATTCCATGCCTCACCATCACAGGTCCAAACAAGAAAAAACACAGTCCTTATTGTTAGTCCCACTGGAAGCAATATTCTGAAGCCCTGCAGTCGAGATGCTCACTGGCAACAGGCTAGTCATTGGCAACTCCTCGTAATTTTAACAAGCCTTTGAATTTAACTGTTCATCTGGTCACCACAGGCACATGAGTGAGAAGGCTGGAGAGAGACTGTTTTTTAACTCCTCTGAACCCACAACAGAGAAGGATACCAGAGCAGGTGGAGCCTCTGTCCCTCTGCTCAGCACAAAAATACAGCAGTAGGAAATGTGGAGCTTGCAGCTCACCCCTAAAAAGCTATTTTTTTAAACAATGTACAGGTTGGTGTGAGTATATATTTATAAAAGGAGTGGGAACCCCTTTTCAGCCCCAGGGCCACATTCAGTTTCAGAGACGTTCTTAGGGGAGGGGGACATTCCTTTGGAAGGCAGGGACCAAAAGTGTGGGACCAAAAACATTCACGTTTTTCAGCTCAACGTTGCTCCACCTTAGGAGAGGCCTTCCAACCTGTCAGAATAGTGGGGAGAGACATACAAAAGCTATGAAGTCACTGAATGATGATGGCAGGAGAAAGAAAACGGCACAGCTGCCTCAGGAAATAGAAACCGAGACCCCAGGAGCACTGGGTTTCAGACACCAGGGCCTCAGGTTTCTTGCTTCTGTATCAATCTCAGCGTTGTTCCTGGACATTTGACGGATGGCCATCTTGTGATTATTCACTGGCTCTGTCCATTCTGTAGGCCCAGTCACCCACCAACCCTGCATTTCCTGCACATCTGCTGAAACCTCACCTGGCGAGTTATAGCCGGGACCAAGCCCCATGCTGCCACTGATGCCCAGGTGCGTCATGGTGTTTGCCAAGTTGCTGGTGCTGCTTCCGCCGCTCAAGCTAGGATAGGCCGACTCTTCTGGGTCCAGAGCTGTGGGCAGTGGAGACGGGAAATGCAGGTTCGTGAGGTCAGGGAGGGAGCCCCCCGTGTTCATGGCGGCAGGAATCAGAGGCAGGTTGGCAGGCTGGTCCGGGGATGGGAAGATGCTGAAAACAAGACAAAGAAGAATCTCAGCAGAAAGAAAGAAAAGGAAGGACGGAAGGATCTGCTACATTCCAAATTGGTTGTGTATTTTGTTCAGGTCTCCCAACAGGAACAGGGGACTGAGATGTTAGCATGGATTGTGCCACATCAGCACATGGAAAATAATTTTCTTAAAAACAGAAGAGCACTTTTTTAGAGTACTTTTCTCCATTTCCCCCCACAACTAGTAACCTTAGAATTTCCCTTGTGAGCTAGCTTCCTACCTGAAAAGGAGTTTAGTTTGGTTCTTGTTTGAAACCATAGGGAGCACTCATACAAATGGCATTTGCTGCCTGTAATCTGGAGTGGCAGAATCTGCTTCACTTTACTGGGACCTGCGATGCTCCCCTATGTATTTATTTATTTGGGGGACTTATATCCCACCTTTCTCCCAAAATGAGATTCAAGGTGGCTGGAGCCCTTAGAGACATTGGAGGGCCACATCCCGCTGCACTCCCCTCCCTTAGTTTTCTTTTGTTTTTAATCGGCTATCAATTACCCCAAAATGACCGGGACTTTTTTTTCCATATTTTTGCCACGCTTGGCTATTTTACGTACACATGAGGCCTCCTTTTAAAAGGAAGGCCCCAAATTTTTAACCCCCCCGGAGGGCACTAGGTACCACTTGCAGCCCATGGGCTGCACCTTGGGCTGCACCTTGCCCACCCCTGCATGCATTACATGGATCTCTTCCTCTTTCTTTGCCCAAACCCAGCCCTGTCACTCCAGAGAAGGAATTTGGAACAGACCAGTGAGGCATGTATTGCCATTTGTCTCTGGTGGAAGGAAAGGCTTCATTTAACACACATAAAAAAAAGGAATTTAGGGAGGGGCGGGAATTTAGCACCAATACTTACTGTATCCCAGGCACCTCACAGGACCTCGGACGAGCGGAAGATGAGGAGAGCTGAGGAAGAGAGAAAGGGGGTTACTGGAAATAAATAATGGGATTCAGGAAGAATAAAATTCTGCTTTCAAAACCAGCTCCTCACTCTCCCACCTGCAAGAAGAATCCATCATCAGAAAACATAAGAAGGTTTCCTGGCTACTCTAAGTTGCACCACTGGGTTCACCCTCCCTCTCCCTCTACATTTTAGCAAACACAATAAGGTTTATACTTTGAAACAGCTGATAGATCCAGACTAAAAATTTCTGCCACTTCCAACACTTATCAGTCAACTTAACAGTCACCCGCAGTGTACTGTGGCAATATTTATAACTAGAACATCTTTGAGCATCTATACATGGCCCATCAACTCTGAATCCTTCAACAACACTCATTAGATACTCAGAGATCAAAACCAAGAACATGTCAAGCTCATGTTTGCATTCTGTGTATTTCCCATCCCCTTCTCACTTTGATTTTCTATTTCTTTTCTTTGTTACCATACTTTAGGCATTACTGATGCTTCTGCTTTTCTTTGCATCCTGAACAGGCCTCATCTTTGCCTCCAGGAGCTCTCTGGCCACTGTTGACTGCAAAGAGGCCAGTCTACTTTTGGCAACTTGTCCTTATGCCCACCTTTTTGGTGTCCCAGGGCTTCAGCAGCTGCTTGCCTTCATCCATGAGACTCTCTTCGATAGAAGGCACTTGGAAAAGAAACACTAGAGATTTGCAGGAAGGGAAGAGAAAATAATCTGGTCAAAAGTATTCAGGAGCCTGGTGGTATGCACCCTCCTCCTCTCTATTTAAAAACAGTAATACTAGGCTTAGGAAACAGACAGGAAGCCTTTAAGACTCCAGCATGCCAGAAGTGAAGGAAGCATGAACCTTAAGAAGACTTGTTTAATCACAACATTACTATCTTTCACCTTTAAGGAGGAGGTTGGGAAACAACCAGGGAAAGCATTTACAGAACAGGAGACTACGGCCTGTTACAGACAGCCAAAATAAAGCTGCTTCGGTCACAGTGGAGGTCTGGTATTTGATGATGTGCATGCGTCCTAAGAGTCCAGAAGTCGTCACCAAAGCCCACTCCAGCCCTAAGGACTGGAGCGTGGCTTTGTGTGGCTTCTGGACTCTTAGGACGCATGCATCATTGAAACACCTACCTCCACTGTGACTCGAAGCAGCTTTATTTTGGCTGTCTGTAACAGGCCTACATGAATAACCAAGAACCACTTGGGAATCCCAGGTAACAGAAGAATGTAATACAAGTTGAGTACAGGGAGACTGAACCTATAACTGCAAACGTAGACTTTTGCATACAGTACTTTCAAAATATAACCAAACAAATAACTTATTGCCCCAGTATCACAGATGACATAACCCAGGATGAGTGCCTTTGGTAAGCCCACTTGGCAAGCTTGTTAGTAGCAGTAGGACTGTCCCACTGCTATCAAGTAGGGCTCCAAGCCCTGTCTTAAAGTCAATACATTATACCCTAACCTTCAGTCCACCTACGGTCATCTAGTCAAACCTGTGTAAAAACTAGTTTACCAAAGAAGCTGCATAATCCCCAAGGCAGACAAGCAGAAGCCAAAGCAGATGACAAGTTACCTTTGCTATCCATGTCATTCTCCAGGTAACCTTAAAAAAAGAAGAAAGAACATGGTTGATGTGAGGAATTTAGCCAGGTATTGGTGGCACTTAAGGTCCAGTAAGCCATATAAGGCTGGAAAATATAGCCCTCTCCTCACAAGATATTGCTCAGCACTTTCCCCCATCAGTCCTTGCAGTCCAGCAAACAATGAGGGCTAATAGGAATGGTAGTTCGCCAACACTCAGAGGGCCCAAGTTTCCCCACCTTTGCCCAATCTGGAATCCCTGGATGTGTTGGAAGATGTCGTTCAACATGCCCAGAGAGTACCAAGTTGGGGCAAGCTGATGTAAGGAAACCAGAAAGCTCATAACCACACACCAGCTTCAACCCCAAAGCATGACAAACCACCTTCATTGCCAGGGCCAATTCTGTGGTGGGCTGCACCACTGCATTTTTCAAAATTGAAAACTGACATCTTTCTACTTGTAACAACTAGTTCATCTGGGACATTCTAATCTACAGGGATCAGTTTGTCTTGTGTGAGGGTCAGGAGGATACAAAGAGGGACTAGGCTGCACACAGACCACAGGATCCTCTATTTGCATTGTTTGGCCACCATTTGCCATGGATTATCTCAGCTGCTGCCAGCCCTACCTTGTACCTTGTCCCATTCTCATTCTCCAATCCACAGAACCCCAAAGCTTCTATCTATGTTCCACAAATGGCTTTCCCTACAAAGACATATCCTGAGTACAAACCAGCCAAGAATTATCTGTTACTACCAGCATGCTGCCCCCTCTAAGAGGACTTTCAGGTGCCCTTGTGAAAACAGACAATTATTAAAAACTAGTCTCAAGTCTGGGGAAAAAGCACACCCAGACAGGTGTGGGAACTCTCTCTCAGGAACCACATTAACCCAGAATGACTGATGTAGGAAGAGAAACAAAACTGTATAGTTGAAATCAGTACCTAAGTAAATATCTAGCATGTGAGCTTTATTAATGAAAGAGGGGTTGAAACACCAGTTTTGGAATCCCTGTTCAAAATGACTCCTCTCTTTCCCTTTTTTCATCTTTCCTTCTTATCCTTTTCCTTCCTTTCTTCTCTTTCTTTCTGTCACATAAACTAAAAATGAAAGACAGCAAAATAATCAGGGATTTTGGAAAAATCCCCATCCCCATTCATCTTGTTGTTGTTGAATTGTTGTTGTTGTTCTGATGGGGAGAGCGCAAATTCTGTCCATGCGAAACAATCACTCACCTGTCTTGCGATTCGGAGGGGGAGCACCCTGGGAGGCGGCCAGATACGCATCCTGCGGATTGGGGTTCATCACACTCGTATGGAGGGCAGAATCTGAATTTGTTCTGGTTGCAAAAGAGGGAAATATTAAAACACATGTAAACGACCTTTGGAATTTCTGCTGCAAAGACACACCATCATTGAGACCAGATGTACGTTCAGAAGTGTGAAGCTGGAACCTTAAAAGGCTAACAAGCTCACACTGACAGACCTCCTTGTTCCATTGCTACTCCTCTGCTGTAGCCCCCAATACAAAATAATTCACTTGCTTCTAATTGGATCAAATTTGTGTTAATTTTGTCACACACACCCCTGATCAATTGCAGATAAAGACTCTTCAAGGCCCTCCAATGCATCCAAGTCCATTTTAGGATCTCTTCAAGCAGAAAATAAGCCTAGAAGAGGAGAGGGGACCATGCAGCCCTCCAGATGTTACTGAACTGCAACTGCCAGCATTCTTCAGCCTCAGACATGCTGGCTGAAAGGGCTCCAGGGTTTTAAAGAAAGTATGTGTACTGTGAAGTTGAAGGTTTTCACAGCCAGCATCCATAATTTTTGTGGGTTTTTCAGGCTATGAGGCTGTGTTAGAAGAATCATAGAATCATAAGTTGGAAGAGACCCCAAGGGCCATCCAGTCCAACCCCATTCTGCCCTGCAGGAACTCACAAACAAAGCATACCCAACAGATGGCCATCCAGTCTCTGTTTAAAGACCTCCAAGGAAGGAGACTCCTCCATACTCCAAGGCAGTGTGCTCTACTGTCGAACAGCTCTTATCACCAGGCTGTTCTTCCTAATGTTTAGGTAGAACCTCTTTTCCTGTACTTTGCCTCCACTGCTCTGAGTCCTAGTCTCTGGAGCAGCATAAAACAAGCTTGCTCCATCCTCAACATGACACCCCTTCAAATACTTAAACAGGGCTAGCTTACCACCTCTTAACCTTTTCTTCTCCAGGCTAAACATACTCAGGCCCTAAGTCTCTCCTTCAGGGACCCTGAAGGGTTGATATACAAATGCCTTCAATCAATCAATCAATCAATCAATCCTACCCACCCAAAACACACAGTTTTCAACTCCTACGTTGCTGAATTAACAGCCAGATTGAAGAGAGGATGCAAAAGATGTTAGGGGCAGCAGGATGTGGGGGGAGAGAAGAACTATTGCAACTTAACGGAGCACCCAGAGGCATAGACAAGGCCTGGCCTGTTTTGCCATCTGAGGCGTGGGCAGGAAGTTCTCGCTTTCCCCTGCTGCCCTGCCTCACCAGGGTCTCCTTTCACCAGCTTCCAGCATTTTAATGATGCCTTCTGGGAACTCGGGGATGGAAGGATACAAGGTGGGGGTGGCAGAGAGAGGTTCCTATCACTCCCTCAGGAGCAGACAACAGGGGCATTGTTACCAGAGTGCAGCAGAGTTGTGTGCACCCGCAGCCAGCCAATCTCCATTCCCTCCTCCATTGAAACTAGGGCTGAATCTGGGGGGCAGGGGGAGGAGGAAGAAGGGGAATTGGCAAGTGAGAGCAGAGGATGCTTCCTCCGAGCCAAGATCTCTCACGCAAATACAGTGCAAAGGGTGGAGGAGGGAAACAGACATTGTCAAGGCAAAATCCCTGACTAACAAATAAAATTAAGAACCGCTAATTCAAGCAAATGCAAAATAAAGCTGCTGCCTTTGTTTCTGGGCACATAAGGCAGGAGGGATGCTCAACCTGCACAAATGTACAAGAATCATCTAGCACAGCAGTTCTCAACCTGTGGGTCGAGACCCCTTTGGGGGTCGAACACCCCTTTCACAGGGGTTGCCTAAGACCATTGGAAAACGCCTATTTTCGATGGTCTTAGGAACCGAGACACCGCTACTCTATCTGTCTCTGGCTATGGTAGGGGTCACCACAACATGAGGAATTGTATTAAAGGGTTGCGGCATTAGGAAGGTTGAGAACCACTGATCTAGCAGGACTGTGTCCACTCCCACCTCCCGAATGCTTTGCAACAGTGAGGCTGAAATGTAGCGATGGCCACATTTTAGAGAGCCATTACACTGGAGCTAATCAAACCTCCAGTTGGACCTGGAGGTTTCAGTCCCCACTGAGCCATGAAACTCAATGGGTGTCATGGGCCAGTGCCCTTTCCCTTGGCCTGAGCAAGGCTTGCTGTGGGGATAAATTGGGGAGGGAGCCAGGCCTTGAATAATCCATGGGGCCACCTATGGAAAATGCTTGGAAATTTCAGCTGGTCCAAAGAGCTGCAACCAAATTGTTAATGGGAACTGGCTACAACTGCCTTGTTGCAACAGTTCCACCAGCTGTTGGTTTCTTTCTGGGCTCAATTCAAAGTGCTGGTTATGGTCATCTCCTGGATATCTGGAGGGACTGTCTGTCCCCATGTGAGTCTGCCTTGTCTTGCAAAGGGAACTTGCAGCACCTTTGAGACTAACTGAAAGAGAGAAGGTGATAGCATGAGCTTTTGTAGACTTGAGCCTACTTTCTCAGATGCATGGATCTGAGATTGAAAGTAAGACGATGGAAGCATGAGCTTTCGTAGATTTGTGCCTACTTCCAGAGGACTCTCCACTCTGCCTCCTGATCAGAGGAAGTCTACGAAAGCTCATGCTCCCAGCTTATTTCTTTCAGTTAGTCTCAAAGGTGCTGCGAAATCCCTATGCATACTCATTTTCAAAACGAACACGGCTATGTCTTTGAATCCTGCCCATGTCTTGAGATCTTTAGGGAGGCCTTTCTGTCTCTCCTACCATCCCTTACAGGTAAATCTGCTGATACCTTGGGGAGAGGGCCTTCTTCGTGGCTGCACCCGGGCTCTGCAACTCCTTTCCTAGAGAGGCTAGAGACCCTGCTATTGGGTTCCTCCAGGGAAAAAGGCGGCATACAAATGAAATAAATAAATAAATAAATAAATAAATAATATCCAGCTGTAGGCAGCTAAAAATATCTTTGTTTTGGCAGATATTTGAGAACCGATTGCTCATTGGGAAAGAACCTTTAATAATGAGTTGCATTATCTGTGTTTGTTTCGGGCATGTTTTTAATTGGTTTTAATTCTACTGGTAGTGTATATTTTAATTTCTCTAGGACATGAATTGTTTTAACTTTTTTAACCTGTCTTCAGTCTCAGGTTCGGGAAAAAGGTGGGATGATGATGGTAATCAGGGAAGAACTTGCTTGCCCTGTACAACAAGAGGTGCAAATTGTACAATCCTTCAAATGTGGTTGGAACTACAACTCCCAGCAGCCAATGTCAGCAAAGTCATAGGTGAGGAATGCTGAGGGCTGATGCTCAGTCACATCTGAGGGCTCCAAAATTGCCACCTTTGCTTTAGCAACTTGGCAACTCAGGGAAAAGTGTGGAAGCTAAGCCCTATGAGGAACATCATATGGAGCTGGGTATACTTACAGAGCACAGAAGGTGAAGAGGCAATATGAAGGCCATACTTAAATATATGGAGGGATGTGCATGCACAAGGTGGAGCAAGCTTGTTTTCTGCTTTCAAGACTAGCCCACAGACCAATGGATCCAAATTACAAGGAAAAAGAGATTCCACCTAACCATTAGCAAAAATTTCTTGAATGTAAGAGCTGTTCAATAACGGAAGGGACTGCCTGAGAGGGTTGTGGACTCTCCTTCTTTGGAGGTCTTTAAGCAGAGATTGTATGACCATATTTTGGGAGTCCTTTAGTTGTGTACTATATGGTGCTTGTGCCCTTACGGCTCCGAAATTCTAACTCCCATTGATCCTACAATTTCCAAGACTGGTCTATTGAGCCCCAGCATCTCTGGAAAAGGATGCTTCATAATGGTCTTGCCAACTGTAGATAGTCTACCAGTGAGATAAGGCCCCTTCCCATATGTCTGCAAGATGGCAAAGGCGCTTTAACTTACCTGGGGGGTAAAATGTATTCCTCCCCATGACACTGAGCATCTTTCCCCCTCCCATCAGCCTCAAATTCCACCCTGGCCTCTGGATGGATATATATATACATGGACAGACTGCTTGCAAGCCTGGTTGACAAGAGAACCTGGGATGGCCTGGAAAGAGCTAGGGTTGGTGGGGAGAAGATAGAATCAAAAATGGTTCACCTGTTGAGTGCCACCGGCAGCCTAAACAAGTGTCCTTTCTCGGTGGGAAAGTTACCCCATGGCATGGCCCTTTGTAACAAAACAAAACAAAATCAACAAAGTTAATTTATAGCGGTGTGAAGAGAATCCACTGAGAGGACTAGCAGATTGGAAGAAGCATGGGGTTGAAGGGTGAGGAAAGGTAGAGCAAGGAAAAGAAGGGGCTAAAGTCAGAATTGAGGGCACAGAGGCAACTGATGGGGCGCAGAGGCAATGGAGTGGCACGGGGAAAGAATGACAGTCATTGAAAGCAGCCTTCCTCAACCTGGAACCTCTCAGACTGTTGACTGCTATTCCCATCACTCCCAATCAACATGGCTAGAGCTACAATCTACATTGCCCCAACTAGTTGACCAGGAGGATGATGGGTCCTGTATTCCCAATACATTTAAGCAACTAGTTGGGCAGAAGGAGGGAGACATAGTCTGAGGCCAAGTCCCATTTCCTTTGTGGAGACACAGAAACTGGAGATTCCTGGGCAGACTGGGAGCAGCCTTCTCCCTTAAAATTCCCTCTTTGAAAGGTAACCCTTTAGAAACCACGAGAGAGAGCAGGGTGTAGATTCAACTGTAATAGGGCAGAATACAGCCTTCTAAGAACATAATTTTCTATGGTTTGGGGGGAAAGGAGAATGAGAAAATCAGGTTTCTAGCTCTGGGGGGGGGGGGGGAACGACATCTGTCAGGATTCTACCCAAAATCACTTGGTCTACTGAACAAACTCTTCATCTGATTTGACCAAAGTAGAAAACCACCTTACTCCATTGAGTAATGGCTTACTGCATCTCTCATTCATTTTCTCTCTTTCCACTACAGCTCTTGCCCCATCCTGGCCCCACTTAACTTCTTTTTGAAGAAAACCAAGGTCTCCAGCAAAATATTTCACAAGCCATTCCAGGTAGCCTCATCCCTGAGTGTTTCTAACTGTTCCCAAATTGGGGGCTTGGATTCTAAGCACAGCATTCTCATTGTTAAAAGAGATTGGTGAAAGCATGCAAACCTGGTAAAATTAAGACAGCCAGTTGGCTAAGCAGAGTTTTCAATATAGATGGGGTGCAAGGTGTGGGCTTTAGTGATCAGTTCAACCCTTTTCCGTGTCTAAAAGATATATAGCAGTAGTAGAAGCAGCACTCTATTTTGCATTTATAATGTACTTCAGGCTGGTTCAGGGGCATTATTTCACTATAGCTTACAAAATAGACAAGGCAGTTATTATTGCCCCCATATTGCAGATGGGAAGGTTTATTTTATTTATTAAAATATTTATGATATCATGAAGTTGTAGGGTGGCATACGAGGAACACAGATTCAAATGATCCCAAACCATTAAAATCATTTAACTAGACAAAAAGCATATTAAACAGGTTATGAAATTAAAATGAATTTAAAACAATTCAGATCCATCTACAGAAACTTTTTAGAGGGAACTAGTTCAGCCCCAGGCTTTAATAAAGGGCCGTGTCTTTACTTGGGACCTAAATGAAGCTACCATTGGCACCATAGGGCCTCCAAGGGGAAAGCATTCCACAACTGGGGTGCCACAGCTGAGAAGGCCCTCTCCCACATCCTCACAAAGCACACTGAAAGTGAAAAAGAAACAGACCTGGCCTTTGGCCACGTACAAAACTGGCAGCTAAGGCAAAGATCTGAAATGTGGGTATGGAAGGCTTTCTTGGACTAGCCACTCAGCCTCTGTACCAGGAATGGGGAATGTCACCCACTATCAGCAGCTGTGTCGGCTAGTCCAGAAACATCTGAAGGGCCATCAGTTTCACCTCCCTGCTCTGTGCTATTCTGAGTTCTCTATACAAAGATGAAAGATTAGTTACCATATATGCCAATCACCCTGAAGTCAGCCATCTCCAAACAGATAGGTGCTGGCTATGCGATTAAGAGAATCAAAGACCAACACATCCAGAGGACCACAGTTGGAGGAAGACTGCCTTGGTTTTCACAAAAACTGGGGGTTTAAGAAATCAAGCGGTCGCCTACCAACCATCCTCCGGCAGCCTCTTTTTTGCACTTCTGTCTCTGGCATAATATTTTGACTCCTAGGGCCCTTTCACTATGATTCTGCATTAACTGCCACGGCAGCATCCTATGGAATCCTGGAATTTGTAGCTTGGGGAGACACTCCCTGAGAACAGTAAATTTCCCTCCCTAAACTGCAAATTCCAAATTCCATAGGATGTGCTTTAGTTCAAAGTGCTGCAATCATCTAGTGAGCAAGCACTTTTATTCTCACCGTATAGATGTGAGCGTACTCAACTCAGATGTTAATACGTAGCAAGCTTTTGGGGGATGTATGAAGAGGGCATTGGCTGGTGTGGGTGTGATGGCAAAATAGTCTATCTCTCTCATACACACACACTTACACAAACATATGCATATGCACACACACACCAGGAATCCCTCCCAAGTGTGAATGTCTGAAGCAGTAGAGCAAGAAAATGAAAGGGGAGAAGCGAGTTAAGGTATATTACACTATGAAATTTCATGGCACCCCAGCCTTTGCTCAGATACTGCCCACCAGATGTATTAGACTCCAACTACCATCATTCACTAGGATGAGCAGGGGTTATAAGGGTTGTAGTTGGACACATCTGGAGGGAAATGGGCAGGAGAAGGCCCAACTAGCTATTTGGCACTCCCATTAAGTTACCCAGAATGCTCTGCGGGGGAAAGAAGGCAGGTCAAGGACAGAAAACAGAGGCCTTAAGAAACGTTGTACACATTTGCATCCTCTGTTACCCAAGAATTACAAAATCATCTGTGTGCCCCCCCCAACCCATCCCCAAAATCCTGGGAGAAGCACGTTAATATCTGGAATGTATTGCATGTCCCTGTTTGTAAGGAGGAAAGAGGTCTAATTGCCAAACCACAACTTTGCACTTAGGACACAGCTTCCTTCAACCATGCTCGGAGACCAGACCAAAAACAAAACCAGCAGCTGTTCAAATGTCTGCACCTGGAAATCTTGCCAGAATCTACAGGAGCTGCAAGAGGACAACATCAGGGGAGGAAACCAGTTTTGAAAGCCCCTTCCTGTCTTAGGCAAAAGGGCTGCTCTACCAAAGCAGCAAAACGAAGGATAGGAGCAGGGACTGTGCCGCTGGGCAACTGCGGTGGGAGGAGAAGAATGTTTGAGGGAAGATCTCTTGAACAACCTGAGAAAAAGGAGGGCTGAGACCCTGAAGCGTCAAGCTGACATCACAAGGACTGACTGGAATACTTTTGAAGGAAACTAACAAGGGTGGGTGAAAACTGCTCCTAAGCTGTTGCCACCTGGAGAAAGGCTAAGATGCCATTTGATTGGTGAAGTAGTTCATGGCCAGGAACAGCAGTAGCACTTGGCACCCTCAGTGCTCTGCAGCTCAAGACAGAGTGGCAAATTCTTAAATGTCGGCTGGCATGAAATATTCACCACCAGTAGGCCCACCACTTTCCAGGAGCCAGCTCTACTCAGAGCAATGGACAACACCTCTCAGAATCCTCCAGTAAGCAGAGCCATGGGTGGCCATGCTGGTTGAAGGGTGCCAAGTGTGACAATCCAAAATTCCCCCAAGCTTTGCCATGCATCCTGCTGTAGACAATTTACTAATGCTGACTGCAGGAGAGGAGTTGCATGTGACACACATACACACCCTTTCCAAAAATCAGCTTCCAAGGGACCCAAACTTAGTGTCATAGTTTAGAAAGAGATGGAAAGAAATTGTTCTCCAGTTGTGGTTGGACTGCAACTCCCACCAGCCCTAGCCATGACAAATCAGAGGAATCAGAGACTAACAACATCTGCTTCCCAGCTATGGTACTGCCAGATTTAAGCTGGGAATTTGGGAGGATGAAACAGAGGTATGGCATAAAAATATAGGCCATCGTCTCCTCTCCTATTTGGAACAGAAGAGGTAAGGGGAAAGTGTGGGAAGAGCTGGGGAAAGGATCACTTTATTCCCCCTCTGATATACAATGAACTTTACCTCCTCCAGCTGGGTTCGGCAGGAGGCGACAGATACGCAGGGCTGTAAGGGGAGCTGTCAATGTAAGGAGAGGGTTAAGGAAGATGTAGCTCAGAGCTTGTTTGGGGAGAGGAGTAAAGAAAGGGGAATTTTACTGCCGATAGAACACAGATCCGCAGATGGCCCCAAAGCAGCAGGTTTTTGCTAATGCTCTTTAATCCTCAGAGCTGGGACAAACTACAGCTCCTACTGGGTAGATGGATGAATAGATAGATGGATTGGGGAGGAGGGGAAAGGAGATGAATGGGACCAAAGGATATCTGACGCATGTAGCGGCGGAGGGGCGACATCATCCGCCGGGGATCCCGCTGCACCTGTTTCACCAAGCTGTGGTGCCGCGTGCCACGAACGGAGTCCAGTGGCGAATGGAGGGGACTCTGGAAAGAGAGAGAAGGAGGAAGCAGAATTAGGAAGCAGTGCTTTCACTCTTCGAGTTCCCCAGCCAACATGGATAGTGCAGGGAGGAGTTTTTAAAATGTGATTTTAATTTAATTGTGTTGAATCTGAGGGCAGGAGGAGGAGCTGCTGTTGCTAGATAGAATCCAAATCATTGGCAGTCCAGTACTCCAGTTGGTAACATTTGGCAAACTCTGAAACAGCAACAACACATCATACAAGTAAATCTCAGCTAACAATGTCTCTGACAAAGAAGCTTCTTTTTTCAAAGTCTTTAGGTCCACCCATTCCCCCTTTTTGTCCTTGTCTATTGACTGGTTAGAAATTTTTTAGCATTGTCAGCACTGCAAGAAGGGGGCGGCATGGAAAAACACAGACTTATAGAGTTCAAATGTGTTGATTTCCTTCCTGTCAGCTTTCTTGACTGTTCAGCTTTCAGCACATACATAGACACTGGAGTAATTTCAGTAAAATCTTCCACTCTACTGAGCAGATGTGTCATGTCACCTCAGGTTGTGTCCAAGGAATGGTAGCCTCACGTTGATTCTTCTGGCTTCTAGTAAGAGTATAAGCTTGATTTGTTCTGGGACACATTCACAGGACTATCGTAGTTTACACAACCTCTGACAAAGTTCTTTTTTAACAACTCTTTTTATTCCCATCCAGCCACCCCTTTTTCTCCTTGTCCCCTACCTAGCTGCACTCTCAGCATTGGAAGAATGGGAGATAGGAGAAACAGAGGCCTATAATGTTGGGCTACAGCTGTATATCTGAAGTAAATAATGTAATATTAAATTAATATTAATATTAAATTACTACCACCATCAGGACAAAAATCGGTGTGTGACTGTTTGTGTCCTTCCAATACTTGGAGGCTCAACCTTCGCTGACAGAGAACTTGGGAATGGGAAGGAACCATACTCAGCTCCCACACAGACAGAAACTCTATTTTGTTTATGGTGTTTATCAGCTGCTCTAACCAGACTAGCACATAAAAATTTAATGCTCACTCTTTGGAATTTCAAATATTTATCCCTCAGCCCTGAACCAAATTGAAAGAGGACTCCCCACAACCTCTCTTTGTCATGAGAGAAAGACGTGCAAATACGCACACAGGGCTGCCAGAAAGACTTGAACCCCCATTTCTAAGGAAGTAACACAACATAAAGCCAATTCTTTCTCTCACTCACTCACTCACACACACACACACACAAATGCATGGAGTATTACAGACCTCCTGTGCCCATTACAGGTGTTTTGGAGAGAAATTTAGCATGTTACATTTTGCCCAGTCTGCCTGGATCTCCACCTGTCAACCAGCTGTAAAAGGCACATAAGCTCCAAGGTGGTGGAAGCAGGAGGCCCAACTAAATTCAGCTCCATTTTGCCGGAGGAAGCAATCTGGCAGCTTCTGGATATTCTGAATCACAATACCCACCCTCTCCAGCCATACTGGCTGGACCAATGGGAATTGTAGTTGCATACATTAAGAGGGCTGCCAGGTTGACTATCCCTTTGGGTTTGCTGTGGCCCATCAGGGGATAAGAATCCAAGCTGAGGACAAAAGATCTCCTCCATGGAAGAGTTACCTGAAAGTCAGAGGCTCCGCTCCCAATCTGGTTGACATTGGGCAAGGAACCACCGTAGTATGGGCCACGGCTATGTGCCAAGCGCAGCTTCTGGGCCTGCAACTGAACCAGAGAGAGAGAAATCAACAACATGCATTTATTTACAGCCTGCTCACTGGAGATCTTACCTGGTTCATGCAACCCTCTCAGAACATTCCAAACCATTTGCAATTCACAATCTCAGTCAACAACCACCCACCCTGTAAGGTAGGCCAGGTATCATCCACTCTACAGCATTATGAGTTGAGATTGGGAGAACAGTAGTTGCATTAATACATTATAGCAGGTTCATAGCAGAGGCGAGATTCGAATCCAAGGGCTTCCTGAGTCACAGTTTGTCCCTGAAGCCAACCTACTACAGAGACTCAAGCGAACACAACTGAGAAGGCAAAACATTCCACCAGTTTATGCTGCCTTGCCATTCCACAAAACAGTGGCAGTTCTTCATTGGTTTTACTAATGCAGCATAAAAGCAAATGAAAACATCCTGTGTAGTGGTCTCATATCTTCCTTGCTGTATGCAGCAAGGACAGAAGAAGCAAGGACATAGAAGCACTTACAAGGTTTATCCATTCATCACTGGTTGGGCAATTTGGATTCTCACACTGCTAGGAGTCGACATTCAAACATCAACTTGATAGAGGCAAAATAACTGAAGACTCTCTTGGGACTCCATGGCACTCGTCCATAACATATATATCACATGCAAACTCTAAGCATGGTCCACCATTGAACCATATGATACAATGGAAGCTGTCATGATGAGCTTCTTTGGATATGGACTAGGGGCTCTGTTGCTTTTGTTAGTCTTTTACAATAATGTTGTCTTGGAAATGTTGTCTGTGATGGGGGAGGATGGGGAAGAGAGAATGTAATATTACTCTATGGAAATTCATAGAATAATAGAGTTGGAAGAGACCACAAGGGCCATCCAGTCCAACCCCCTGCCATGCAGGAACTCTCAATCAAAACATCCCCGACAGTTGGCCATCCAGCCTAAAAATATAACAAAATATAAATATGTAAAGGAAAAAACAGACAAAAGGGACCATTCTGGACATAAACCCTCCGCCCCACACACACACACTCTATTAGCCTCTATTTATCATGCAGTCCATCTGACCTCCGCACCCTCATCTTCCTGCATTTCCCCACGTTCTCTTACCCACAAAGTCCTTGATTTGCAGGAAGCAGGAGAATTCATGCAAACTAAGAGCCAACCCCCTGGTGCACCCACCGGATTTGCATGACTTTGAATAAATGACAAGTCTGATAAAACTACAGCTTAAATCACAGACTGCAACAGAAGAATCAAGAGTTGATAGAATCTATTCAAGGCACTGCAATGGACACTAGCCCAAGTGGCTTTAAATATATGTATGAGAGCAGCATTCCCTTCAAAGATATAGCCATGCTGACCTGTAGAATCAGTATGTCTGTCAATCTCAAAGGTGCTACAAGATCTCTCTACATACAGGAGCATTCCCTGTGAGATTCATAGACAACTCATGCATGGTTATTGGGCAAACAGAGGGGGAAAGGAGGAAGAGGAGAGAGAAACTGGGATATTTTAAAAGCAGTTGGAAAAGTGGGATGACAAAGGATGAATCCGGACTGTCCCTGCCAAATCGAGACAGTTGGAAGGTATGCAAAGTGTTATGTCCTGTTAGATCAGGAATGCAAACCTCTCTAGCACTTTTTGGGGGGACCAGAACCACAGTCCAATTTCATAAACATACGTTTTCATCTAAAAATAAGAACTGCTGCTCCTGGAAACCTCTAAGAATGGATGTAATTATGGATTCCTTTCAGAATGGATGTTCTCCTATAGAGGCAGGTGCACTGCAGGGAGAGGGTTTCCCAACTTTGGGGTCCCCTCTCCCCCCAAAAATAAACAAGAAGTACATTTCTGACTCTACAGTTTTGGGGAAAGGGAATTTCTTAGGGGGAGGTCTGCTGAACACCTAGGGGTTGGGAAGAGAGATTGGTCCATGGGTCATTCAAGTTGTCCATCTTTGTCTGAGACTGGGACAAGATGCAGAGGTATAAAATAATGTATGATATGGAGGAGGTGTAATACTAGAACCAGGCATGTCATTTGCAGATGCTGAATGGAGGAAGATTCAACACCCATCATTATTATCCCCATGTACACTCAAAGGAAGTATGTTTCCTCTACTAGTGCTTTTTGGGGGGAACATGAAGGAAGATACTCAAAAAAGATGATAAGCCAAGATTCAAGTTTTCCTGAAGCACACTCTTCCAACTGGAAGCATGGCCTTGGCTATGAGCATGCTGTCCACACCTGAAATTAGTATATAGAACAAGAGTCGCCCACAAGCAATGCCCTCAGTCATCTTTTCAGCTGCTGGTCTCTCCCCATCTAAAAAGAAAGCTTCAGGACTGGTATTCTCCTTTAAAACAAGATGGCACCCCACCCAAAAAGTGGCTTTACAAAGCATGAAGTGGACTCCTGGTGTCAGGATAAGCTGTGGATCTTGGGAGTCTCAGTCAACCCCCATGCTAAGTAGTAGACCTCCAAACTCAGTAGACCCCCAAGCTATGAGTCAACAGTGTGAAGTAGTGGCCCTAAAAGCCAATGCAGTTCTAGGCTGCATCAATATACTGTCCAGATCAGTGGTTCCCAAACTTTGGTCGCCCAGATGTTTTGGACTTCAGCTCCCACCATTCCTGATTGCTGGCCAAAGTGGTTGGGACTTCTGGGAGTTGAGGTTCAAAACACCTAGAGGACCAAAGTTTGGGAATCACTGGCCCAGATCAAGGGAAGTCATAGCACCACTCTTTTCTGTTTCGATAACCTGGAAGACTGTAGCCAGTTCTGGGCACCACAATTCAAGGATCGTGACAAGCTGGAATATACAGGAATATACTTTAGTGGTATGTTCCTATCAAGAATAAGATGGCCACAGGTCTGGAATCCAAGCCCTAATAAGAAAAGCTGGGGGGATCTGAGTAAATTCAGCTTTATGAAAATACAGTATTTGTGGATCTGAAGGGAAAGGATGTCATACAGAAGATAGGGTAAGCTTGTTTTCTATTACTCCACAGACAAGAGTATAGACCAACAAATTCAAATTGTAAGAGAGAGAAATTAGGAAGAACCTTTTTTTATTGGAAAAGCAGTTTGACAGAGGAACAGATTGCCTTGGAGGTTGTGGACTCTCCTTCTTGAAGGTCTTTAAAGCGAGGTTGAGCACCCATATTTCGGGAGTGCATTAGTGGTATATTTTTTGCATAACAAACGGTTGGCGTAGATAGTCCTTGGGATCCCTTCCAGCTCTTTGTCTAAATTATCTGCTCTGCATGCCAAAGGGCCCCAGCTCACTCCCTGGCATTTCTAGGGCAGGCTATGAAAGACATCTGCCTAAAACATCACAGAGCTGCTGCCTATCAGGATAAACCAAGGGATGGGAAGCGTGTAGTTGAACTGCAATTCCCAGCATTCCTCACCACTGGCTATGTTGACATGCAGTCCAACAACATCTGCAAGGTCACAAGCATCCCACCCCTGGCATTACCCATACAAAGCTTGATGGACCCATAGTATATGGAAGAACCCTAACTTTCTATGTTCCCAATGAGAAACACTAGACCCCATCCCACAAAGGGGTTGGTCCTCTTAGCTTACTAAGAGTTGGTACTTTTACTCTTGAAGTCCCTCTCTCACCTTGCCTGAATGCAAACTTCAGCCATCCCATAATTCAAAAGCTTGGGAAAGCTACGCTTTGGACCACAACTCCCAGAAGCTATTGCCAGCCAGTTACCAGCCTGCCAGGGAGTCTGGGAATTGTAGTCTGGGGGGGATTTCTTCTGAATTCTGCACCAATCCACTTCAATGAGATCAAGGCAGAGGTAAAACCCAAAGCAGGGATCTTCCTGACTTTAGCTCTGCCTCAAAAGGCAAGTGACTAGAGCTCTTTCTCTGGCTTTTTGCCAGTTTCCTCCAGCTTCAGAGAAGCCTCTTACAGGACAGATGACTTTTGGAGCCCCAAGGATTGATCTCTGCCTTGTTTATCTATCTCAGGAATCGCGCATACCACAAACCTTTCTGGAAGGACTGGTTCGGGAACGCCCAGGCTTGTCCCCTCGGGATGCAGAAATAGCAGCCCAACCAACCCGTTGCCCCCTTCAGTCAGGCTGAAAATTAACCAGCTGCTTACTGTGCAAATGGGGACAGAGCCTTACAATAGCGGCACTAAGAAGCAGCAGCAGCAGTCTGAGAACAGTGCATCTGCATTGCTGAAATAATGAAGTTTCACACCCCTTTTAGTGCTGTAGGACCATCCTATGAAATCCTGGGGTTTGTAGTTGTGCAAGATCTTTAAAAGGCTGGCACCTCCCAAAATTACCAATCTCAGGATTTTGTAGGATGGAGCCAAGGCAGTAAAAGTGGTTCTGAAAATATCTCAACGTTGAGAAAACTGGAAGCGGGTTTTCAGTTCCTAGTAGTCCACATCCCACTTTTGGGAACGGCACTGTCTTGAGGGCAGAGTTCCAAGAGCATGAAAACCTTTGTCCCTTCCCTTAACACAAAGATATGTGGGTTTCTAGACAGGTAAGAAATCCAAAGTAAGCAAAGAGGATGGATGTCATGATTGCTGAGGTCACCCAAGCGCTGATGGGTTTTAAAGGAGGACAACAATGTCAGCCATGTGTAAATACCTGAAGGGAGTTCATGGAGAAGATGGAGTGAGCTTGTCTTCTGCTACTTCCGAGACTAGAACATAAACCAATGGTTTCAAACGAGATTCAACCTAAACATTGGGAATAATTTCTTGACTGCAAGAACGGTTCAACAGTGGAATAAACTGGCTTGGAGGGTAGGACTCTCCATCAATATAGGTCTTTAAAGAGAGGTTGGATGGCCATCTTTCAGAAGTCTTTTAGCTGTATATTTGCAAGTAGCAGGGGATTGGATTAGGTGGCCCATGAGGTCCCTTCCAACTCCATGGTTCTATAGTTCGATGAACAATTGATGCTTCTGTTCAAAGATCCTCTTCCAAGTTCACAATTAAAGTAGCCGCCATCACCATCTCATGCTGGTGGCTTCCAGATTTTCTAGCCCATGGTTCCTATTACCTTGACAGCCATTGTGCCCCATGGCTGGAAATGACGGCAGCTGGCATCAAAACCTTCTGGGTTGGAAAGGCTGGATTATAGATTATACTTTTAGGCTACACCTTCCCAGTCATAACTCTTCTATTCACACTAAAGGAAGCCAAAAGGACAGATTACAGAATAGTAGCCCATGGACCCACCAATGTGCAGCACTTTCAAAAGAGTGTGAGTATGGATGGGCAGGAGGGAATATCCAAGCAAACATTTCCCAGATATCTGAATGCCACATAGTACCTCACTCCTAAGAATCTCTCCTACAATTTGGAGTTGTCACCAGTGTTGATAAAAACATATCTTTTTAAAAATGTAAAATAGGGGTTCTTTCATTTCAATAGATTCCAAAATTTTCTTACAACAAAAAAGCTGCCTTGGTCAAAGATATCATCAGGAATACCAACTGTACAATTTCTAATTCTATTCTATGAGTATGTTAATAGTAGCTTACAGAAAATGGGATATAACCTGGTCAGTTCTATTCTGCAGGTGGGGCATATGAAGTTCAAGTTTGCTCTCCCTCCTCAGCTTTGCCTCTCTCTCTCTAAACGCAAAGACAGACACAGTCAATGAATAAAGAACTTGGGGGAATAAAGTAGATCTGAACAAGGAGTCAGAATCTGGATATAAATGCAAAGGATCTCAATTTTTGATAAACTGAAAATTAATCTGAAAACAATGATGTCTAACTACTGTATAAGAAAATCTGCGTCTCTCGATATATATCAGGATTATGATACATTAGTAATACGCTTCTACTAAAAAATGATAATTAAATAGAATCTTCCCCGCTAGTAATTCAAACTGTGACCGAAATCATTAAAACTGAGTCCTTTCAGAGAAGAAATTCAAATCAATTTGAGTTAAATCAAGCCAACCCTGGCAGCCTCATTAAATCTAGGAATCCTGCCGTCAAATGCTGGGGTCTATTTATTAAGCCTAATTTCTTGTCCGCTCATCATAACACAGTGTCTACCCGGCGTTCGACAAGAAAACAGCCATAACCTCAAAACAGAACAGAGCAGTTAAAAAGTATAAAATCCAGAAAGCCCATCTAGCAAGCAAATATTTAGGGGGAATCTCAAAACACAGCTTAGATGAGCCCCCAGCTTCAAGAGAAGCCCCACATGAAGCGGCATCATGCTGATTCAGATGTGTGTGTGTGGGGGGGGGGGGGGGGGTCCCAGAATGAATCACATTGCGCAAGCAATCGGTGTTGAAGAAAGCCGCAGTTGATGTGCTAACGCCAGCTGGGAACAGGTCCTTCTTGCGCTGGAAGTAACCTGAGCCTCAATGGACAACGATACATTCCTTCACTGTCCCTTGAAGGAACAGTGAGTTCCTCCTCACTGTCTCTTCAAGGAGTTCTGCCCCATCGAAGAGAGCCAAAGTCCCCAAATGCTGAACCTGATAACCAGCCACCCACAAAAGTCTTGGTCTTCCCAGAACTTGTCCACTTTATAAGCTCTAGTGAAACAAGCTTCACCGTCTAAGTGTTATTTCGGCTGATTCGCTACCTTTCCTAACCCAGATGTGACAAGAGAAATAGAACTGAATGCCATCGATGTACTGGTGACACCGTACCCCCAACTCCTAATAACCGCGACTACTAGCTTCATAACATTAGGCCAAAACAATGGCACTCACACTGTCCTGCCAAAGGTCATGGGCAAAACTGCTCATGGTCAGCCAATGCTATTGTGGAGGAGCAAGCATCACAAGAGCCAGCAGAAATACTGCCTAACAGTATATCCACAGCAACTGCACAAAAGCAGGTAAAGAGGCCAACAATAGCAAAAGCTTTAGCACAGGAGGGTTACACTTCTAGATTGACGGAAGTAATAGTGCCACTCTATTCTGCTTTGGTTAGACCTCACCTGGAATACTGTGTCCAGTTCTGGGCACCACAATTCAAGAAGGATGTTGAAAAGCAGGAGTGTGTCCAGAGGAGGGCAACCAAAATGGTGAAGGGTCTGTAAGACCCCCAAACTCTATGAGGAACAGTTTATGGAGATGGATTATGTGTAGCTTGGAGAAGAGAAGGTTAAGAGGTGACATAGCTATGTTTACATATTTGAAGGGATGCCATATTGAGGATGGAGCAAACTTGTTTTCTGCTGCTCCAGAGATTAGAACACAGAGCAATGGATGGAAGCTACAGGAAAAGAGATTCCACTTAAACATTAGGAAGAACTCCCTGACTGTGAGAGCTGTTCAACTGTGGAATATGCTGCCTCAGAGTGTGGTGGAGTGTCCTTCTTTGGAGCATTTCAAGCAAAGGCTGGGTGTCCATCTGTCACAGGGATAACTTTGACACTATCTACCTGCATGGCAGAATGTGGTGTAAATGGATGGCCCTTGGGGTCTTGTCCAACTCTAGGAGTCTACGACTTTCTCTGTCTCTGTCAAAGAAGGCCAGCCATCTGGGCAAGCAATGATGATTCCCTGTGAAACCCAGGACTGAATCCCTAGTGAAATGGGTCAAGAGAATCGGTTTCTTCCAAGAGTTTCCATAGCTAAGCAACCACAACTTTCCCCATTATCTCCTGCCAAAGGAGTGGGGTGGTGGTCTTAACAACAGTTGTCATCAGACACCTCCAGAGGCAGCCTTCTTTAGGAACGAATGCACCAAAGCCACAAGGACCACTGCTTTATGGAAGGCTGCACCAATCATTCCCTGTATCCCTTCAGCTAAGCCAACTCAGCAAGCCATGAAGGATGAAGCGTCTCTATGACAGGTCAGACAGCTCTAAGAATCTTGCCCATGTCCTCAAGCAATATCAATTGAAATTCATTTCTCAAAATGGGGTAAGATAACTAGGTGCAGCATAAAGACAGCAATGTTCAGGTGGGTGCCCAGTGTAGCAAAGTAGGGTTCAGATGGATGACCAGCAATTTTGTACTCAAGGGACGTAGCCTTTCAAGAGGTCTAGTTCCCATTCCCAGATAAGGAATCTCTTCTGGATGGTTAGTCAGGGACATGATGGAGGTACAATTTATTTTCTACCTTCACCATCACCTTGTGGAAGATGATCTAAGACAGTCCATGTCAAGATATCTGAGGTATGGAACCAGGAATGTTACTCCCCAAGATGCCAGGGATTGATACCATATTTGTGTCTACTGGCCCCAATTGTTTCTTTCTTTCCTGGAAACTAGTCAGGGACCGTCAGTCAATGGCTCAGAGACCAACACCAGTCTGTGAACCACAACTTTACGCAACACTACTCTAAAACACGATGGGTCAAGGAACATTCTCAAGCATTTGTGTATTCAACTTCCAGTGTGCTTTAGGCAAGAAGAGGCATGCAGGTCCTGGTACTAGAAGGCAATATGAAGGCTCCAGATTGGGCAATTATGGAGCAAATATTGAGGATTTGCCCTGGGCCGGCCAACAGAAGAATGTTTCCTGCCTCCTGGGCTGAAGTCTCCTGCCTCCAGCTTCTGCTTTAGGTTTGATGGATGCTGGAAAAAGAAATGTGGACACTGGATCAGATCCTGGCAAAGCCATCTTCAATGCCAACTCGACTCTCTGGGGCACCAGCGTCCCATTTGATCACCTCTGCCCAACCACTTGTACATTTTCTCAGCTTTTGCACCATCTAATTTTAACCATCTCCAGGGAACAAGCCTTCTCCACTTTCCCGTGGGAGATTGGCCCAAAACTGGCCAGATCTGCTAGAGGAAAGAAAGGAGGGGTGCGGGTGTCTGCCCAACACTGTTCCTCGCTCAAGAGACACAAGAGACTATCGGAAGCCAGAGAGCGGAGAGCATTTTTATCAGCCTGTTCTCCCTGCCTCTTCCAAAACAGACTTTTCTTCCCTAATGCCAATTGTTGAAATAATAACATTTACTAGTCAACTCACATTTCCAGATGGTCACCACATTTCAGAACGCTTGAAACGCAAATGTTACCACGGACGAGAGAACTGGCAAAGGGAAAAGCAAGGCGGGCACGACCCAAGCGAGCAGATGTCAGCAAATGTCACTTGGGCCAAAGAAAGAGAAGGCCTCCAAGCCCCAACAAGGATGAGGGAAGTGAGCAGCGGGCAACAACGATCCTATTAAAGTTGGCCGTACCTCAAGCAAGAAAGTACATTTAGTTGTAAAAAGATCAAAGCTGGCAGCACGAAACAAAGCCACTGAAATAAAGTCTGCTTTCAAGACACATGGCTTGTGGCTTGCTGTTTCCACACTGGTTTGATCTGGCATCCTCTTCCCTCTACCAGTAGCTGTGCCCAGCGGACATCTCTACATACGCTTTATATCCCAAGATATAGCCATGTCAGTCTGTAGAATCAGTACATAGAGCGATCTTGTAGCACCTTTGAGACTAACTGAAAGAAAGAAGTTGGCAGCATGAGCTTTTGTAGACTTTAAGTCGACTTCTACAGATGCATTTGATGCAGCAGAAAGCCAGGGACAGACCTCTATAGTGGTGCCTATCCTCCTCCTCCTCTTCCATTCCTAACCATATCTTTCCTAATCCCAGTACTATAGTCCACCTCTTCCACTCCCTTGCCCTGAAATGTCCATCCTACAAATGTTCTCCTCAGATCTATTATCAACCTCAGAACGCCCACCAAGAAAAGGATTTTTAAACAATGGAGACTTTCCACTACCTCATCGGGTCTAAAGGCCCTGAAAAGATGCACCCACTGACTATCCACCACAGGCCTAGATAAGATCCACATGACCTCATTCAGTGTCAAACTATCTCTAAGGCCCTCCTTGCTCAGCCAATGCCCCCAAACCCCATTTACATCCTAAGATGTACACTGTTCTCTTCCTCCTCCCCTGGCACTGTTCCTTAAACCATCTCCCACGGCACCCTTCTTCACCGAAACCCCACTATCTCAAAATAAAATTCCCGGTAACATCACTGAATTACACCCCACATATCTTAAGTGTAAAGCAGTGGTTCCCAAACTTTGGTCCTTCAGATGTTTTGGACTCCAGCTCCCAGAATTCTTGACTGTAGGCCAAGCTCGCTGGGGCTTCTGGGCATTGAGGTCCAAAACAAAGGACCAAGTATTGGGAATCGTGGGTCTAAAGCCACCCTTCCCCAATCCCAGAGTCAGCCCTTCCCCCAAAACCCACAAAATAGTCTCCTTATCCATTCAGCCTTGTCCCACCACCTCCTGTATTGTGTGATGTGTTGTGTTTTATCTGTTCTGCATTACTCCCTTGTTACTGATCACTGGCCATGATAAATACACCTATGGGCCATCCACATATTAAGCCCAGAGACTTTCCTGACCTTTTCCAGTAACTTTTCCAGAACCGCCTGCCCCCAATCTCTTCCTATACTAAAAAGCCCAATTTCAAACCAAACCCAGTAGCCCACACGACTACATTGTGTCTTGTCTCTTAAAAGTGTTAAAACCACTCTCTTTGCTGAGGCCCTTCCTCGCTAACAGCCACAGACTCCTTCTCCAATGACAGATAAGATGGCCATCTGTCAATGGGGATGCTTTAATTTAGATTTCCTGCATGGCAGATTGGGGTTGGACTGGATGGCCTTTGTGGTCTCTTCCAACTCTATGATTCTATGTATCCCATTCATCCCCAAAACACCCCAACCTAGCAACCTATCCACCTCCAGTTTAAACCCTTACACTTAAAACCAACTATTCCTCCAGGGATACACTCCACCCCAAGACAGCCCCACACTGCTACTATATTCCACCCCCATCCCTGTTAAGTCCCTTCCCCACTGACCAGCATTTGCTCCCATCACTTGAGTCTCTCTTGCTGCCCTGGTTGACATCCTTAGCCCTGAGTTGGGGAAACGGTGGCTGATGGGACTGCAATTCCCATCAGACCTGGCCGACCCAAACAACAGAAGGAGGAATGCTGAGAGCTGCAATCCATCATCTGGAAGAATGAATTTGTCCCAGTCCTGGTTTAAACCCACCTTCTCCACTTAAGTTCTGTTGTTGTCATGTGCCTTCAAGTCCTTTCCCCACTTACAGCAAACCTATCATGGGGTTTTCTGGGCAAGTCTCTTCAGAGGGGATTTGCCATTGCCATCCTGAGGCTGAGAAAGTGTCAACCGGTAAATTTCCTGGCCAACCCAGACAACAAAGGGAGGAATGCTGGGAGCTGCAATCCAGCATCTGGATGAATGAATTTGTCCAATCCAAGTTTACACCCACCTTCTCCCCTTAAACTCTATCATTGTTGGGTGCCTTCAAGTCCTTTCCTCACTTATGGAGACCCTGTGACAGGGTTTTCTTGGCAGGTTGCTTTGGAGGGGGTTTGCCATTGCCATCCTCTGAGGCTGAGAGAGCATCACCCAGTCGGTTTCATGGACGAGTGGGGATTCGAACCCTGACAACACTCCAACAGAAGCCTCCGTCTTTAGTATTATTAACCTTTAATTAGAAAGCACTGTAAATTTACACAGCGCTGTACATACAATCATTTTGTACGTACATACAATACAATTGTATTGTACATAGACTCTTTGTCCCTATCTCAGTTGATCTCCCCGACCCACAGACACCCACCAGCCCCCCAACTCCCCTTGCGCTAAGGCTGTGTTAACCCCCCTTGAGTCGGCCCTGACTAATGGATGAGACGCTTCCAAGACCCCTTGTCCTCCAGTGCTCTGCTCAGGTCCTGCAAATTCAGGCCTGATTGAGTCCATCCATCCAGCATGGGATCTTCTTCTCTTTCTTCTACCGTCTACCTTTCCCAGCGTGACTGTCTTTTCCGGTGATTCATTCCTTCTCACGACGTGCCCAAAGTACGACAGCCTCAACGTAGTCACTTTGGCTTCCAGGGAGAGTCAAGGCTTGATCTGTTCAAGGCCCCTTTTGCTTGTCTTCTTGGCTGCTCACGGGATCCTCAGCACTTTCTCCAGCCCCACATTATCCCCAGTGAATGGATTTTCTTCCTATCCGCGTTCTTCACTGCCCAGCTCCATGCATAGCGATGGGGAATACAGATGCTTGACTCTGACTGTATACCTTTACTCTTTAGGTTCTTATCTAGTTCTTGCATGGCCTTGCCGTTCTTAACCTTCTTCTAGTTTCCTGACACACTGCAGACATAATCCAGTTTGAGACCACTTTAACCGCCCTGGCTCAATGCTAGGGAGTTCTGGGAACTGTAGTTTTGTGAGATATGGGGCCTTCCCTGTCAGAGAGAGCTCTGGTGCCACAATAAACTACAATTCCCAGGATTCCCTAGGAGCCTAGCATTGAGCCAGGGCAGTTAAAGCGGTCTCAAAACGGATTACGTCTGCAGTGTCTTTTGGACCTCAGGATTCGCCGTCAATCAGAAAGGACTTGGAGAATATATAACTCCTTAACGCTTTCAGGGTCCTCATTATCTGGCTTAGTGGTCCCCCAAAAACTGTGTCCTTTAAAGGGAAATTCTGGACTCCAGCTCCCAGAATCCCCCACCATTGAGGCTTCTGGGAGCTGGAGTCCAATATCTCTTTTAAAGGGCAGTTTGGGGTTTGGACCGCTAGATAATGAGGACCCTGAAAGAGTTTAATTAGTTTCCCCTTGCTGATTTGGGGACCACCGACCCAGGCTGAAGGGCCCTTCCCAGAATTCCACAGCCCGGAGCCATGGCAGTTAATTGTCCCACCGGAATATTATTCCCGCAGAGTAGCGCCCCAAATGGTTCCTTCCACTGCTTTCCCCATCATCACCCCTTTCCCTTCGATGGTACCCGCCGCCGCCGCCGCCGCCGCCCTCCTCCTCCTCCACCAATCAGCGCCCGCGAAGGTTACAAGGCCACTAACACCCCAAGAGAGACCCTCCGTGATTGGCTCCCTCGCCCCTGACCGGCTGCGGCTCCCGAACCGGAAGTCGCTACCCCCGGTATATAACCCCCCGCACCGGAAGTGGGTCTCTCATTCCGCCGCAGCGCCCCCTCAGGGACGGATGGATAGCCAGCGAAGGCATCCCCCGCTCTCTCTTCAGTGTTCTTTCGCTTACCCGGGTGGTGCCTAGTTCCATCATCACCTCCTCGAAGGCCGCCGTCTCCTCGGCCTGGCGCTGCTTCTGCAGGGCGATTTTCTCGCTGAACTTGCGAGGGTTCGAGGACGACGAGGAGGAGGAGGAGGAGGCCACCACAGAACCACCGCCGCCGTTGTTGTTGTTGCCGCCGCCTCCGCTTCCTCCTCCTCCGCCTGAGGAAGAGGACGCCGAGGAGCTGTGCCCGGGCCCCGAAGCCGCGGCGGCGGCGGCTCCGGACCCCGCCGCCGCCATTTTGGTCCTCCTCCTCCGCCTGGCAAATCCTCCCCTCGCCCCGGGAGAGGAGCGGCCGCAGCGCCGCGGCCTGCCTTTTGCCTTTGCCTACCCCCGCCTTGCCTTGACAAGAAACAGCGCCCTGCGCGCGCGCGGAGCACGCCGGGAAAGCGAGTTTGTTTACCTCCCACGCAAAATGGACGCCCAATGGGCGGGCGATAGGTCGGAAGACTACGTTTCCCGGCGTGCCTCGCGACCACCGTGACTGTAATTGAAGGCCCTCCGCGCAGGGGGCGACGGGAAATAAAGTCCGGTCACTCCTTTTAGCCAATGCGGCGCTGTCCCGCGGAGACTACACCTCCCGGCGTGCTTCGCGCGACGCAGTATCCTCCCACCCTGAGGCCTTGACGTCAACAACAGAACACTACACAGATTAACGTGGAAATCATATATATATAAAATCCCACTCTCTTCCGTTTGGAGCAACGTCAGGAATAAACTCTTCTACAACATGGCCACATATAGCTCCAAAACCCCACAAAATACTATACGTGAAGGCCCTCCGCGCAGGGGGCGACGGGAAATGAAGTCCGGTCCCTCCTTTTAGCCAATGCGGCGCTCTTCAGCGGAAACTGCTACTCCCAGCGTGCTTAGCGTCCCATTGACTGTAATTGAAGGGCTTCCACGCGGGCGACGACGGGAAATGAAGTCCAGTCCCTCGTTTTAGCCAGTGCAGGGCTCTCTCGAGACTACTACTACTACTCCCGTCGTGCCCCGCGCACTTGCGGCCTACTAAAAGAGGCTTCTCCTGAAGGGAGAGTTTTTACCTCACAGAATAAGTGGCGCAGGATGGAATTTGAGTCCAAAATGAGGCCCAACCTGGGAGGGGGGAAAGCCCCCTTAAAAGAAGCACCTGGAACCCAAAGAGCTCTGGGTGGCAGAAAGTAATAGCTAAAGAAAGTAGGCATCTGAGCATGTGCAGAGTGCTTTTTAAAGTATATACACAAGCACACACACACATATACACTTTATTTTAGACATGTGTACAGCATCCTTCATTTCATTCTGTTTTACTGCATCACTTTTCTGTTTCCCAGTTCTGGGAAAAGAACAGGATCCAAATAAATATTATAATAATAATAATTTTAATTTAATTGCAATTAATTTAATTTATTGTTTTTACATGTTGTGAAGTCATTCTGAGTCCCACTCCTGGGGAAAGAGCAGGATACAAATAAATATAATAATAAAGTTAATTTAATTTAAATTAATTGCAGTTGCAATTAAATCAATGACTTTCAATTTAATGTAACTGCATTTAAATTAATTTCACACAATTGCTATTAATGTAATGCAACCTCATTGCCATTAAATTAACGTGATTGCATTGCATGGCAATTAAAACGCAACTGACAAAGTCACTTAGCCTACAGTTCTAAATTCCCCGTTTGCCTGTCATTGTAAGAAAACGCAGCAAAAAGTCTGACTGGCATAAGTAGCCCCCTCTTGACAAGGGGTCCAAACCGCACTGCGGAAATAACCCAGTTTGAGACCGCTTTAACTTGCCTTGGCCCAGTGCTAGGGAATCCTGGGAACTGGGGATTCTATGGGTCTAAATCAAGAGGCATTAGAGAACTCTATTTCTCTACCCTATACATTGTCTGCTACATTAAAAAAACCCACCGGAAAACCACATCTCTCTCTTTGCAGCCCTGCAGCATCTGGCAATCTGAAGTACCCCCATTCCTAACTCAGAGCTCAGAGGAAGGATTATTTTCTGGACTATAATTTCCAGAATCCCCCAGCCGTCATGACAAGAGATTCATAGAATGATAGAGTTGGAAGAGACCCAAGGGCCATCCAGTCCAACCCCATTCTGCCATGCAGGAACTCTCAATCAGAACATCCCCAACAGATGGCCATCCAGCCTCTGTTTAAAGACCTCCAAGGAAGGAGACTCCACTACACTCCGAGGAAGGAGTGTGTTCCACTGTTGAACAGCCCTTACTATCAGGAAGTTCCTCCTAATGTTGAGGTAGGATCTCATTTCATCCACTGCTCCAGGTCGTATTCTCTGGAGCATCAGAAAACAAGCTTGCTCCCTCCTCAATATGACATCCCTTCAAATAGTTAAACAGGGCTATCATATCACCTCTTAACCTTCTCTTCTCCAGGCTAAACATCCCCAGATCCCTAAGTCGTTACTCATAGGGCTTCATGGTTTCCAGACCCTTCACCATTTTAGTTGCCCTCCTTTGGACCCACTCCAATTTCTCCACATCCTTTTTGAATTGTTTTGCCCAGACACATTATTCCAGCTGGGGCCTAACCAGAGCAGAATATAGTGGCACTATTACTTCCCTTGACCTAGACACTATTTCTATTGATGCAGCCTAAAATCGCATTGGCCTTTTTAGCTGCTGCATCGCACTGTTGACTTATGTTCAATTTGTGGTTTACTTGGACTCCCAGATCCCTTTCATTCATACAAGTCTCTCGTTCAGCCAGGTGTTACCCATCCTATATCTGTTCATTTTGTTTTTCTGCCCTAAATGCAGTGCCTTACATTTCTCCATATTGAATTTCATTTTGTTAGCTTTGGCCCAGCTTTCCAAATTGACAGAGGAGGCTGAGAGAGAGGGACATTTACCCCCGTTGAAGTTCGTTTTGTTAGTTTTAGCCAGCTTTCTAATCTATTCAGGTCATTTTGAATTTCAATCCTGTCCTCCGGAGTATTAGGACGGGATCAAAATTTAAAACGGCCTTACAAATCTAGAAGGCATCAGATTAGAGAACCCTATTGCTCTGCCTTATGCATTGTATGCTATATTTTAAATAAAACCACCAGAAAACCTCATATATCTCTTTGCAGACCTGCAACATCTGGAAGGCCACTGATTCCCCATCCCTAGCCCAGAATTTGGAATAACTTCCAGAATCCCTCTAATTCTGACCCAATCTGAATTCCTGGAACATGTATAAACTGCACTGTTTCTCACAATTTCTCTTTGTTTTGCAGCATCCGTTTCCTCCCCTGCGGAAAAACTTACTCCGACTTACCCACCCGAGGATATTTATTCCTTTAAAGTATTTATACCTTCCCCTTTAACCCCAAAGCCTTCCAAGTGAGGCACCAAGGTAAGTAGCATTGATACTAGTCCCCACTCCCAGAGTTTATAATCTAGATTTAAGACAAGAATAAAAGCTAGGAAAAAGGAAGGTGAAGTGACTCCACATCACTATTCGTCCCTTTGTTGGAATATTTTGGCCCAATCAAGAGATCTACAGATCTCTAAAGCTTGCATATCCTTCTGGTCCTAAAGAAATACAGAGGAGCTGGAACTGGGAGCCAGAACAAAGATGAAACCTCCCTGCAAATCGTCGCTGGCCCTGTGCCACAGCCTGCGCCAGTCAAGCAGAACTGTGCAAAGGAGGGGGAAAGGAATAAATAGAATAAAAATCACAAAACGTGCTTAAGCAGAGGTTTTGCGAGAGGCATTAAGAGATTAAACCGGGAGGGATTTGTGCGAGGGAAGCTGGAAAATGAGTGGATTGCAAACCCGAAGGGGATCAAGGCAGATCCTGCCTGGCAAGGTAGACGCAGCCCAAAGCCAGGGATGGACGAAGCCAACATCTGCCCCGAAAGACAGGACACACCAAGAGCACACGAACGGGAACACTCCTAAGCCAAACCGGGCACGTACTACGTATCACCAGACCTGGGGAGAACTACTGTATATACTTGTGTATAAGTCTAGAAGTCAAAAAACTGACCCAAATAACCTGAGTCGACTTATCCATGGGTCACAATATAAGTATTGTACTTTAACTCTTATAAAGAAAAAAGGAACCATCCCCTGGTGAAAGGCAAGAGTGCAATCTGTCATGGAGGCACCAATCCTCTTTATTCTCTTATCCATCTGGCCTTTAGCATTAAGTTTTGACCAAAAAAGAAGTCACAACTCCCTCCCCAAATATTAGAACAGGCTGAAAACTGGACGTTGGCCTCCAGTAATCATATATTTTTGTTTGGTTTGTTTTTCAGATCCACAGAGTATTCTGGGAAAAGACAAAAATGGCCCTTGGTCACTCCGTCGCCGCTTTATATAGCTCTTTTGTTTAATCAGGTTTCTTTTTCATACTCCGAGATGCCGATCCGCCGCCGTGCCAATTTGGACCGAGTTAAATAGAGCAATGAGAGCCAAGCTTGGAAAATGTCCATAAATACAGAGCAGATGTTCGTAATAATGGAAAGTCAGATTTATTCTCCTATTTTAGAGGATGGGACGGGACCAAGGAGTTTCTGGCAGTTACGGAAAACCAACCCCATAAGCCCTGCACACCTTCCCTTAAGCTGGAGCCTAAAGTTGATTTCCGTAACCATCAGGACTAGAAACCTGAATGCAAAGAAGACACTGAAGTGAATGCTATGGCAAATAACACCTTTCATACTCACCCATGTAAGTGAATGTGTACCACTGCGACTACATGACACCTTCCAACATTTCACAGATGAAAACCAAGGCGCATGTTGGTAAGAAACATCAGACTTGTGGGCAAGATGGCAAAAGTTGTCAATGAAGAAGAGACAAGCTGCAAAGAAGGGCAAGAATCTGCCTTTGGTGGAAAGGGCATTATAAATAAACAACATTATTATCATTATCATTATTATTATTATTATCATTATTTTTTATTTATTAGAGTACTTATACCCCACCATTCAGCCCTAAAGACTATAAGAGCAGCTTACAATTATCATTATTATTACAATTATTATTATTATTAGCCTCTCCTCCTTCCAGAGTTGAGTGCAAACTATTTCACTATAAACTCAATTTGCAGCACTTGAAGCCAGCAAGGGAGAAAGAGGCGTGGGAACGTTGTAAAACCAGGTTGGAAAGAGCAGCAACAGTGCATCTACATGGTAAATATGATGCAGTTTGACACCACTTTAATGGCCAAGGCTCCAGCCGACAGATTCTTGGGACTTGTACTTTGGTGAAGCATCAGCACTCTTTGGCAAAGGGGGCTAAAGACCTTGCAAAACTACTAATCCCAGGAATCCATAGGATGGAGCAACAACACTTCAAGTTAAATTGGGACGTATAGTGGGCCCTTGGTATCCGCTGGAGTTTGGTTCCAGGACCCAATAAACTCTGTGGATGTTCAAGTCCCATTAAATACGATGCCATCGTAAAATGGTGTCCGTTATACGAAATGGCAAAATCCGGATTTGCTCAGAATTTTTGGGGGAAGAGTTTCAATCGGTGGATGCTTGAATCTGTGGATTTACAAAATCCATCGATATGGAGGGCTGACTATAGTTTGTTCATCTGGTAAAATGAAGACGCACAGAGCAATGTGAACAGGAGCTAGTGCCAGCCCTGAATCTTTCTAGATTTCTACATTCGCACTCAATGGCAGACCCTTTTTTCTTCCACCAAGTCCAAGAAAATTCCCCAGACGTTTCCTAGTTTTCTTCCAAACACAAAGAGAGAGAGAGAGACACCGTGGAGTAAAAGCTGTTTATTTGGTGGTTCTGTTCTTGTCTCATTAGCAATTTGGCAGGGTTAAAAACATGCATGTTTTCAATCTGGTGAGAAAGGAATGCAGGCCATGTATTATTCAGAACGCTGCCCACTCCCTGGACAGCCAACGCTCCCTCGCTTTGATTGCGGAAAACAAAAAGCTGCCGCAAACACAGCACTGAGATTCAAAGGGCAGCCTAAGGAGTGACAAAATGCCCCCCTTGCAAGGCAGCTACTCTGCAGCTTGGACTAGCAACCCCATCATCCCCAGCCAGGGAGAAGATGCCATCCAGCAAGGAGACTGCAAAACCTGGACTTCTGCAAACTGGATCACACCTCCCATCACTTCCTAAGCCCTGGTTGCATTGACTGAGGGGATACTGGGAGTTGCAGGCCAAAGTATCTGGAGGGGACCACATGGGTCAACTCTGTGGTTGACCCACAAACCACCACCACAACTCCATGGAGGTCATATCCAGCTACAACATAGTTCCTAAACTTTGGTCCTCCCACCGTTTTGGACTTCAGGTCCCAGAATTCTTGACTTGATTTTAAAAGTCCAAAATACCTAGAGGACCAAAGTTTGGGAATCTCTGAGCTAAAGTTTTGGCTTATGTTTTAAATGGAATCTATAGGCAAGACAGTGGTTTAATCATCAGTAAGCAAAACGCGGCCCTCAGTGTGCTGCTGAATTGCAACTCCCAGCTTTCCTCAGCACTGGCAACACTGGCTAGGACCAATGGGACCTGCAGTCCAAAAGCAGCAACTCCTCCATCCTCTAATCCTCTGCGACAGACCAAAGAAAACGCCCTGAAAATCTGTAAACAATACAAAAGGCAACTACTATTACACCTCGAGCTAAGAAACCTTTTTATTATCACTCCAGGGAAAAGGAGCAGCTTTTCTTTCCTCCTCCCAATCGCCAAATATTTTCCATCCAACCGGCAAAAACAAAAAATCCTTGCGCCTGCAAGAAACAGGTCTCAAGAACAAAAACCAGTTTTTGAGTCAACAGTGGCCAAAACTGAAACTCCCAAAACAAGCAAAATAACCCTTTGCGTGATCATTGAGCCCCATAAACCTGCTGTTTTGAGCAGCCTCTTGGATGCTCTTGGACTGCACCTCCCATCAGCCTCCGAGAGCATGTCCAACAGTGGACTCCATAATCCCTCCCCTGTTTTAAATGCAAACTCACCCAATTTGTGCTTAGTAAAATCCCTGGTATCTCTAGACCACAAGCCCTTAACTACCCAATTGCAACACTATGATTCCCCTCTTGGCATCCAGGGATGTGTAGTTTGAGGGAGCACTGAGAATTATTTGAGATGTTCAATGCCCCTCCCTTTATGGCAGTCACAGTGGGATCACGGTGCTATAATTATGTACGCTTGTCCCTCCACATTGACTTTTGTGGATTTGATTATTCACGGATTTTATTAATATGCTCTCTCTAGGAATATTTAGGTTCTCCAGTGCAACTCTATGGTCAACTGTAACCAAAAGTCGCACTGAAAGACCTAGTGATTCCTAGAGAGAACACTCCACTAGGCATTTGTCGCTCCTCCAGCACAACTCTATGGTCAATATATGGCAGATGTTGACCACAGAGTTGCACTGGAGGACCTAGAGATTCCTAGAGAGGTATTCTCTTAAGTAAAAACAGTGTTTTTGTTATTTGCAGTTTTTCCACATTCATGGAGAACCTATGCCCTTAACTCCAGTGAATGTGGAGGGATGATTGTAGTGTGAAAGTGTCCCAGGACATGTGCATTCTTGACTTCTTGTTTTTGGCCCTGCAAGTGCCATTTCTCTTTCCTTAAATACCCCCTTTCCAAAATCCAGACTTGTCTGCAACTACTGATCTGACAATGAAACTCAGCATATACCACAAAATACCATCAGACAAAGAGTATCATCCCAAGGAGTCTCTCTACTCAAGGAAAACTTGTAACAGGTCCCAGGTACAAACTATGGTTTCTTCCAGAATTGGAGTCAATACAGACACATGCCTAGCTATGTACATGAGTGAACATCTCTCGACTGAATGCACGATGCTCAACAAAAAGAAGATTCTGCCCCTGGCAACAGTCTGTTTGCAAATGACACACTCCACACAAGCCACAACTTGACACCATGGCTTCAAAATTTCACAGAAGCCCGACAAGGATTTGCTTGGAGAAGAAATGGTCCTTGATACAGAAAATGCCAGGGCCCAAGAAAATGGAGGATGTCTCGTCTCACAGAGTCTCAGGAGCGCCAGACCGGTCAAGAAAGCATCCCAAATCCAGAAAAAGACTTCTGCAGGAATTTCCGTATTCGCCACACAGGACTCAACGCTTTAAAAATGTTCAAGGCACCGAAGAGGTTAAGGCAAGATGGTCGCCACCTGAGAAGCATTGGCCAGAGGAAGCGGCCCTGTCGTTTTGGCACTGGGAACTTCTACAAGTTACAAAACTAGTTACCCGACACACAGACACACACTCTTACTCTCTCGCTCACACACAACGGATCAATTTGTAAACAGGAAAAACAGCTCCATTTTTCCAAAACGGGAACAACAGTTAGGTCAGAAACCCAGCAGGTCAAATCGCTTCTTCTCAGCATTGAATGTGTCTTCTTAAAATAGTGTGAAATGTTATCTACCACAAAAAGGGGTGTGCGCTTTACCTCCCATAGGATCGTCTCTTAATTCGGGACAAGGGAACCGCACAATACAGCTAGACCTGGAGACCCACCTGCGGGATTTTTTGCCCACCGTTCGAGATTTGTTGGCACTAGTTTGAACACAAAATCTAACATTACAAGTCCCTTTTCCATATGGAAAAGGAATGAATATTACACCATACTCTATGGTGGGAAATCAATGGGGCAGGAAAACGCCAGATACATGATTGAGCAATATGTGGCACTCCAGATGTTGCAGGACAACAGCTCCCATCCACCAAAGCCAGCATACCCAACGGAGAGGGATGATGGCAGTTGCAGCCCAACAAGACATAGAGGTCCACAAATGGCCCGCATGTGGTCTATAAGAGAGTTGTCTCCAACCCAGAGCTTTCCAGGTGTTAGGGATTACAACTCCCATCACTCCAGCCAGAATGGCTGATCATCTGGGCTCCAAGGGGACAAAGTGTCATTCACCTGGATGCATACACACACACACAAACACAAAACATACCAGCTATTTTTTAGATTGAGGGAAGGAAAGTGTAGCCTCCAGGGCCATTTTTTTGTGGGCCCCAGCAGTCAAAAATAGTTTTTTAAAAAGACAACCCCAAATACCTTCTAGGCGATGAGGGGCATTTTCACCACCTTTTAGGGCCATTTGAGCCCAAGCAGAAATCTATTTTTATTTAAAATAGGAAGTGAACCAGAAAATAGTTAACAACAGGAAATTGTTTTAAAAGGCCTCCTCTGGTAAAAATGCTCTCCATGACCCCCAACTAGCAAAATATATATGTATCTATTTTAATTTTAATTTTTCTGGGGCTTAAAGTAGAGGGATGAAGCCTTCCAAGGTCTTCTGGGGATTTAATGCACCCCCTTGCCTTGTGCGGTTGCCCACACATGCTTTAGGTCAGTGGTTATCAAACATTGGCCTTTCAGATGCTTTGGACTTCAATGCCCAGAAGCCCCAACAGGAGTTCAGAGAGATGAAGTCCAAAACATCTGGAGGACTACGCTTTGGGAGCCACTGCTTTAGACCTTCACAAACAAAATGCTGGTGATGAGGGCAAAGCCGGCCAAAAGGACGATGACTTTGAGGATCCGCTGCTCGGAGGAGCTGAGTTCGTGGGGCAGGATCTCCAAGAAGGTGATGTAGACGAAGGTGCCGGTGGCCAAGCCTTCCAGGACGCTGCGGGAGAGGCGGTGCAGGGGGGGCCATGGACGTCTCTGTCAGGGCCACCCCTAGCCCAATGCCAAGCGGAGACATGATGGAGAAGAGGACCAGGCAGCCCGCCACGGCCCGAGGACGCAGCCGGCCTTGCAGCAGCTTGAGGCTAAGGCTGAAGGCGATGACTCCCTTATGGATCAGAAGAGCCAAGCATATCTCCAGGGCTTGCGTGCTCTCCTCCTGCAGCCCCACGGCCAGCCCTTCAAAGACGGAGTGGAGCGACAGAGCCAGGAGAAGCATGACAGAGCGGATGGCCGAATGGGCATTGAAATCTACATGGACATGAGGCCGATCCCCAGTGGTGCCGTCCCGAGGCGGTAGCACATGGCGCGGAGATGGACCATCGGGCCAGACCTGGTCCTGGATGGTGGTGGAGCTATGCGAGGCTGAGCCGAGGAGAGCCTCGGTCTCTTCCAAGGAGCCCGAAGGATCTTTGTAGGCCAACACGATTTGCTCCAGGACAAGGACGAGGAAGAAGCCCATGGCTAAGATGAACTCCTGCAAGGGGAAATGGAGCTGCAGGGACAGGGAGAGGAAGAGAAAAATAAAAGGAAGAGATGAATACAGGGTTAGAACATTGCAAATAAATGACACTTGTCACTTGTACTCTCTCATAAGGGTTCAAGAAGCTTAGTGTTTCCCAGTAGCAAGAGCTTTGGAGTCTCGCTCACCACGGCTTGCAAACAGAAGAGGAAGAGCATAAAATGGTTATTGAAAAATGGCAATTGCAAGAAACATGGTAAAAATTACATTCCCTCATTGAAGAACTAAACCAAGGCAGTCAAAAAATAACTTAAAATACTGATGGGTCTTGAACTGGTTTGTTTCAACATGTCTCAAAGGAGCCAGACAAAATAATCTTTCTTTCTAGTTCATTGTTAGATCAATACACAGTGTCCATTGCTTCCTTCTTAATCACTTTATTTTATAGTGCAATAAATGCCATTCAGAAACAAACCCTTCGATTAAGTGAAGTTTAACCAAAACAACTTGCTTTAAAACAGCACTTCTTAAAGAACAATGATTATTTAAGCACGTGGCCATAACATCTGAATTGCATTTTGAGACTTAATTTTCTGAAGCCAGTGGCCAAGTCTTCCAAGATGCTAGAAGCCTAAATGGCTAAACGAAGACTACTGCGCATCATGATGAGTAAACTAAGACTTTGGGCACATCGTAAGGAAATGTGACTCATTTGAAAAGACAAATGATGGTTGGTAAGATGGAAGTCATGAGCTAGTGTGGCATAGTGGTTTGAGTGTTGGACTATGACTCTGGAGACCAGGGTTCGATTTCCGTCTCAGCCATGAAACCCACTGGGTGATCTTGGCGAGTCACATGCTCTCAGCCTCAGGGGAATACAATGTGAAACCTCCTCTGAACTAATCTTGCCAAGATAATCCCATGATAAGGTCACCTTTGGGTCGCCATCGCTCGGAAATGACTTGAAGACACACAACAACAAGGCGAGAGTCAGTATAAAAAGATGCATTACAGGTGGAACACAGCCTTGATCTTGCAAGACCTGAGTTGGGCTGTTGCTAACAGGGTGACTTGGAGGTGTCTCACTGGGTTGCTGTAAGTCAAAGCAACAGCACCCACCATGTCCTTGTTGCTAGAGTCATTTAGTGCGATGCGGCAGCTAAAAAGACCAATGCAATTCTAGGCTGTATCAATAGAAGTATAGTGTCTAGATCAAGGGAAGTAATAGTGCCACTCTATTTTGCTTTGGTTGGGCCTCACCATACTGTGTCCAGTTCTGGGCACAATTCAAAAAAGATGTTGAGAAGCAGAGAAGAGCAATCAAAATGGTAAAGGGTTGGAAACCATGGCCTATGTAGAGAGACTTGGGGGCCTGGGTATGTTTAGCCTGGAGAAGAGAAGGTTAAAAGGTGATATGATAGCCTTGTTTAAATATTTGAAGGGATGTCATATTGAGGAGGGAGCAAGCTTGTTTTCTGCTGCTCCAGAGAATAGAACATGGAACAATGGATGCAAGCTCCAGGAAAAGAGATTCCAGTTCAACATTAGGAGGAACTTCCTGACAGTAAGGGCTGCTCGACATTGAAACACATTGCCTTGGAGAGTGATGGAGTCTCCCTCCTTGGAGCTCTTTAAACAGAGGCTGGATGGCCATTGGCCAGGAATGCTTTGATTGTGAGTTCCTGCATGGCAGAGGGTTGGACTAGATGGCCCTTGGGGTCTCTTCCAACTCTATGACTGTATGACTCTTTGATTCTTCTTAAAAGAATCCAAGCAGGCTTCTCACTCACCGTGACTCTCAGTTCATCCAGGGCTTCATTAATGCCAGCAAGATAATCGGGGATCAAATCCAGGAGGCATGTCGCAAGGAAGACACCGCCAGCAAAACAACTGATCAGGCTTAGGATTTTCCTTCGGAGAGCTGCCAAAAGGAAAACCCAAACAACAGAAAAGGGCAACAGTCAGAAAACAAAGCAAAACAAAATGCTCAGATGAAACAAGATACAGTGCACAAGTCCTGGATGCATCCATTTTGCCTGTTGGCTGTTCCATGTTTCACAGCCTTGGAGCCATAATTTCTTATGTATTTCTTTAGACATTTGATGTTTGTTGCTTTAAGAAATAACACACACTTGGAAAAACGGAGCAGGGCTAGACAAGATGGCTCCTCTAACTAGTATGCCAGAGCAGTTGCGGTTTAGGACTAGGCCCCGGAGGATCCAGGTTGTAGTCTCTACTGAGCCATAAAACAACAACAATAATAATAATAATAATAGTAGATCCATATCTTTCTCCCAGTAATGGGACTTAAGGTGGCTAACAACATTTTAAAACAACACAGATTGAAAACACTACATAAGTTAAATGAAAGTATAAGTTACACATTTAATCCCATATTCAAACATTCAAAACAATGGTGGAGGGAACCTATCTTGTACCTTTAATGCTTGCACAGAAGAATTTCAGCTGGTGTTACTTGTTACCTGGCTGGGTTGTTGTTGTTTTGTATGTGTTGAAGTCATTTCCGACCTTATAGTGCCCCTAAGCAGTATCATAGAGTTTTCTAGGCAAGTTTTTTCGGAGGAGATTTGCCATTGCCAGCCTCTGAGGCTGAGAGATTGTGACTTGCCCAAGGTCACCCAGTGGGTTTCGATGGCTGAGCAACGAAACAAATCCAGAGTCATAGTCCCATGCTCAAACCACTACACCACCCTCTTTTTACAGAAGCATTAAAGGTATGGAAGCTATCTCCAGTTTTCAACTCTAATATAAAAACGGGCAAAAGCCCCATATATAAGTTGGGAAGCCACACAACAATAGTGTCAGATGACATGTAACCAACCACCCTGGCAAACCTATAGGTCCAACCCAGCCTTACCCGTTGAGCCGGTGGTCGTTCCTGGCCGCCGTAAGATCCACAGGGGAAGAAACCCACATACGAGGGTCACCACCAGCAACAGAGCCAGCGAGCCAAGCTTCACCTCTAAGCCCGTGATGGAGCGGAGTGGCACAGCTTGGGCATAGGGTTCCCACACCAAATGCCCCAGCTTGGTATCGTGTCCAAAGGGCTCCGCCATCATTCCCAAGTCGTGTTTCGAATCCGGCTCCTTGCTGAGGCTGCTCAGCTTGTCCTCTTCTTCTCAATGTGGGAGAGAGGGGAGGTCAGTACTCCTCTTCTTAAAACAGCCACGCAGTCAGCTCCTTGAAACAGCTCAAGCTCTTGTCAGCTTCTTCATCCCTTCCCCGGTTTTGGTGTTCCAAGAAAGCCGAAGAAAAGACGACCTGGAGGATGAAAAGCATGACAATAGCAGGAACTAAAGTGACTGGCAATAAAACATATCAAGTGGGAAGAGGAGTCCCATGGTGCACCTGAGAAGATCAGAGATCCCAGCAGCTACGTCAAGATCTTTGATGCCAAGAATTGAACGGTGCAGACCAAAATCCATTCCATGCGTGCGTAGGTTTGCCAGATTGAAAACTAAGACCTGTACCTTTACACAGAACAGCGTTTCCCAAACTTTAGTCCTCCAGGTGTTCTATACTTCATCTCCCAGGATTCTTGAACATTGATCAAACTGACCGGGATTTCCGGAAGCTGAAATCCAAGACACCCAGAGGACCAAAGTATGGGAACCACCGATGTAGAAAAAGGTGTTGCTTGTTCTTACCTGGTTGCAGGACAAACACCTGCATCTACACAAGGTCCAGGAGCCCTCTCCGGTTTTCACTCTGGCAACCCCATTCACACTCCTTTCCAGAAACAGACTGACCAGACCTCCTCCTTTTCCATTTTCCATTTCAACCTTCTTGCCCAGGAGGAAATTTCAAAATGTCCTCCATTCTAAGCAGGACAAAGAAGCACATGTTTATATTTAGATTAGCATTCCTAGCTTTTATTTTCCAATGTCCTCTGTTTTTCTCAAATGCCCCGCAACTTGCGGTGCCTTCTCCTCCTTTGCATTGATGACCCCTGTTCAAAAATGAAGCATGAATGAAATGGCACCACTACACAACATGTTACACAATTTGTTTGTGATCACATAAGTAACTGAATGGGGGAACCTTACTTAAGAATGAAGCCTTCCCCCTTCTCCTCCATTTTCCCCTTTGTCTAAAGTTCGAATGCAAACTCCGTGGGAGAAGAGTTTACATTGGGTTCAAGGAACCTTTTGCTCATTGAAAACAGCAATTCTTACATGGTTTGGACTCCAGCTCCCAGAATTCCTTACCAATGTCCAAATTGTTTTTTAAAATCTGGAAGACCAGAGGCTGAGAATCATTTACTCAAAAGAAAGTTTATGCCAGTCGACAGCTTCACAATTTAACGCAACGCGCAATCGCATTTTTGTCACGCTTTGCTTGGCTAAGAAAATACAGTTGAAGAAAGATAAACAGAGTAAGGAAGAGAAAGAAAAGTAAAATGTGATAGCAACCTAGAAAAAGAGAAAAATAAAAACAATGACAATACTTATCCTGCTAACTAATGAAATACAGATGAAGAAAGATAAACCGATAAAGAGAAAGAAAAGTAAAACTTGTTAGGAAGCTAGAAAAAGAAGAAGAGAAAAATAATGAAAATGCTAATAGGTAGAAAATGTATTGGGTTAAAAGAACGGAACAAACCTATTTGAGAACAAGGGGAAAGGGACATTTTAGGAACGAGAAACATGAATGAAAAATCCTAACTAAGCCAGTTCAGCAATATGTAAAATAGAAATATTTAGGTATTTTAATGTTCGTAGGTATGTTTATTAGCCGTTGGTTTGTTCAGATATGTCTATTGTTTTATGTTAATAAAAATATCTTTTAAAAAATACAGAACATGCCAGAAAAGAACAGAGATTTTGTTGCAAACTGAACCCAAACTCCCACCCCAGAAACTAGGAAAGCAAGGTCAGAGGATGGGAAACTCTGTTGCCAGCTATTCTGGATTGATGAAGAATGAAATGAAAACCCGAAAACCATGACCCTGATGCTGAGAACTTCCTGGAGTCCAGTCACTAGTAAGTGACTCACAAAGAGATTCCCGTAAAGGTTTCCCCCTCCTTCCAGAAAAGGGTCGAGCGACAGCTGCTAGGCTCCACAACCACGGCTTCCTCGAACTCAGGGTCCAGAGTCAAAGGAAGCCACCAAATTCAGAGTTTCAGAGATGGATGCAAGCCAAGTATAGGGACAGAAGAGCTGGAGAGTATTGATTGATTTTAGTTGTTTCGTGCATTTTAATTTAAGAGAGAGAAAAGCCTAAGGTCACATCTAGGAGAAAGGAAAGGAGGGGAGAATAAGGGGTCATTCAGACTTGCTTTAAAAAGGGGTCATTCACACTTACTTTGTAAAGTAACTTACCATTATTGTAATTATGATATTATTTTATCATCTTTGCTGCTTGTGATTGTAAAGCGTACGCCGCAAGCAGGTTTCAACTGCGTTCTTGTTTTGACGATTATGTAAAGCGCTGCGTACGGCGTTATAATAATAATACTTTTTTGGAACGAAGAGATTCGCATTTCCGCGCTGATTCAGAACCGGTTTGGCGTTCCCACTACACTTACCGCGATCGAATCTCTCCATGCCACTTTAACCCTGTTGTCGTTCACATTTACCGCCATATCGATTTCAAATGGAGGCACCTCCATTTCCGGGAACAATGTGGCGCAATCCGAATCAATTCGGTAGCGTACCCACACTACCGAAGATGCGGATTGTTGCGGCTCTTTTAAAAAAGAACCACTCCGGGGTCCAGCGCTGAATGCACCGGTTTAAGTGGGCTTTTCGGTCCCTTCTGCCCCACAAACTACATCGATTGCGGTAGGGGTGAATGTGAACGTCACGGAAATACTAAACCAGTTCCAAAACGGTTATTTCCGTAGTGTGAATGGCCCCCAAGAGGAGAAAAATCCAAGATCGAAGTTAGAAAGGAGAGAGGGATTGCAAGCGAGGAAAGAAGAAAGGAAATAATGCACGAGGGAAAGAAAGGTAGAACGAGGAAGTCAGTGGAAGAGATAGAGAAGGTGTAAAGAAAGTGAAGAAGGTAAGTGGAGGTGGAAATGGAAGGTAAGAAGGGCAGTAAGGAATAAGAAAGGAAGGTTGAAGGATGGAGGAAAAGGAAGAAAGGAATTGAAAGGTGTGAAAAGAAAAAAGAAAAAGGTTTAGGAGGGATAGGATAAACACAGAAGGTAAAAAGGAAGGACGAAAGAAATGGATGAGGAAAGAAAGGAAAGGAATTAAGGAAGGAATGTAGTTAGGAATAGGATGGGGCTGAGATTAGAAAGATTGGTCCAAAACACACTGCAAAATTAATCCAGTTTGAGACCACTTTAACTGCCCTGGCGCAGTGCTAGGGAATCCTGGGAATTGTAGTTTATTCTGGCACCAGAACTCTCTCTGACAGGGAAGGCTAAATGCGTCACAAAACCAGTTCCCAGGATTTCCTAGCATTGAGTAAAAGCGGTCTCAAACTGGATTATTTCTGCAGTGTGTTTTGGACCTTAGAATAGAAAACTGAAGATAAGTAAGGAAAGGAAAGGGAAGGTGCTATAGAAAGAAAAAGAAGTGGGTGTAGACCATTGGTATGTACTGAAAATAACTGGTACGCATAAAGGGAGCTATGTGTAACAGTAAAAGTTAAGAAGAGCTGGAAAGAAAACATGGATGAAGAAGGAAAAAAGAATAGTAAAAGGAGGACTGAAGTAATGCAAAGAAGATGAACACAAAGAGGACAAACATGAAAGAAATGGAGTCAATTGTAAGATTATAGAACGTATAAGAAAGGATAAGTGATGTGTAAAGTAATAATGAATGTTGGAAAGTTGTGAATAAAGACATGATTTAAAAGAGTAAAGGGATGTGTGCAATTTTTTCAGACGTATGTTGATCTGGTTGTAACCAAAGAGTAAGGGGAATCCGATCTCGGGACTTCCCCATCGCGATGGGCCACGCAGCGCCAAGACAGCAAAGAGGAAGAAACGGTATAAGTTACTAAAACTAATCCAAAGAATGGACAACTCAGACAGAGACTCCTTGTACGCTGGGAAAAGACCATACACACAAACACAAACACACACTGATGGCGTCTTGGAAATAGAGTTGGGGAAAGTTACTTTTTGGAGTTCGGTTCCCAGAATCCCCCCCCAAACCAGCTGGGGGTTTGTGTCATTAAATAAATACACAGACAGTGAGAAAAAAGATGTTGAGATACTGCAGAGATAGCGGTAATGAAGCTTTGGAAAGTAGTTCTTTGGCCTGCAAACACCCCCAGGACCATCCCACTGAGGAGGGGAAACTGGGAGCTGTAGTTCAAAATTAACCTGTGCTCTAGCTATTAGAAAGGCAATAAAGAATGACTGGGCGGAATGATAGAGTTGGAAGAGACCCCATTCTGCCATGCAGGAACTCTCAATCAAAGCATCCCAGACAGATGGCCATCCAGCCTCTGCTTAAAGGCCTCCAAGGAAGGAGACTCCGCCACATGTCAAAGCAGCATTTTCCACTGTCAAACAGCTCTTACTCTCAGGAAGGTCCTCCTAATGTTGAGCTGGAATATCTTTTCCTGTACTTTGCCATTGTTCCAGGTCCTATTTTCTGGAGCAGCAGAAAACAAGCTTGCTCCCTCCTCAAGCTTCAAAGAGCATGGGAATAAGATGAACTTGAGGTCTTATCAGAGGAAGGCAAATAGGATTTGAAGTTGAGGAGGGATCTCTTTTGCTGTAGCTTGCATCCATTGTTCTGGGTCCTAGTCTCTGGAGCAGCAGAAAACAAGCTTGCTCCCTCCTCAATATGACATCCCTTCAAGTACAGTATTTAAACAGGGCTATCATATCACCTCTTAACCTTCTCTTCTCCAGGCTAAACATCCCCAGCTCCCTCAGTCGTTCCTCATAGGGCTTTATGGTTTCCAGGCCCTTCACCATTGTAGTCACCCTCCTTTGGACATGCTCCAGTTTCTCAATGTCCTTTGTGCATTTTGAAGCCCAGAACTGGACACAATATTATTCCAGGTGGGGCCTGATCAAAGATAAATAGAGTGGCACTATTACTTCCCTTGATCTAGACACTATACAGTACTTCTATTCATGCAGCCTAAAATCGCATTGGCCTTGTTAGCTGCTGCATCGCACTGTTGATTCATGTTCAACTTGTGGTCTACTTGGACTCCTAGGTCCCTTTCACAATAACAACAACTACTACTACACACCACAAGCCACATTTTGAGATTCTCATCCAAGTACAGACCTACCTGGCAGTTACTACAGGTCCACATTTCTGCAGAGACATCCCTGCCCTTTCCTCAAAATGGCCAGCATTTTGTCAAAGAGCTGCCTGACTATTGCGCCCATTTTGCAGCTGGGGAAGACTGAGGCCAAAACACAAAGTCAGCCCTAACAAACTCCAGTCCAAAAGACAATCCACTTGGAGGCCGCTTTAACTGCCCTGGCCCAATGCTAGGGAATCCTGGGAATTGTAGTTTATTGAGGCACCAGACAGAGAAGGCTCAATGTCTGACAAAACTGGCCTTCCCAGAATTCCATTAGCACTGAGCCAAGTGGTGTCAAACCAGATTATTTCTGCAGTGTGGATGAGAGGCCATGAAGAGCAGGCCCCTGGTTAAAGCAAAGGGCGGGACCTTAATATAAGGCCAAGAGGGGCAAAGACCCATAAAGAACCCCCCGACCCTCTTCTTGCCGGACTTGCCGGACTCTGCACTCACCCCATTCAGCTCCAGAGCGAAGCCCCAGCGAGACTCTGGACGTTCCAAAGGGGCGGAGCGAAGGGGCAAACAGAGAAAAAGGACGCGTCTCAGCCAATGGGGACCCCGCACGGCCTGGGACGTTCGAATGGGCGTGGCGCAGCGGGAGGGGAAAGGCCAATAGAAACTTCCGCTGAGCTCATCAGCCTCTGAGCGTTCCAAAGTGGGCGGGGAGATGCAAATTTTAAAAAGAAAACCCAGTGTGTGCGTTTTAGCCAATGGGAACGCGGAAGGAGAGGCTAGAGGGTATGAGTGACGTACCCTCGGGCCAATGAGGAAGGTGCAGGGTCAGAGACCGCTTTACCTGCCACGGCTCAAGGCTAAGGAATTGTGGGAGTTGTAGTTTTTGTTAGACGTTGAGCCTCCTCTGCCAGAGAGCCCTGGGGCCACAAAACAAAACTACAAATCCCAGAGTTCCACAGCATTGAGCTATGTCAGTCAAAGTGGGGGCAAGGAGGCAGATTATTTCTGCAGTGAGGAAGCAGCCTTTTGAGCATTGGTCCAAAATGCACACACTTTGTATCCCAATTAATAATAATAATAATAATAATTAATTATTATTATTATTAATTAATTAATAATAATCCTAAAATACTCACTCTGCTGAGATCTCAACTGAGGACTTCTGTCTCAAAGCACACACTCTCAACCACTACATTAAACCTGACTAGAGAGAAAACAATTATTATCATTATTATTAATAACAATTGATGATAACAATTATTAATAAGCATTAGCTTTTGTGGACTTAGGCCTCATTTCCTCAGATGCACTGTTTAGTCTCAAAGGTACCACAAGGTTTCTCCAGCACTGAACCGAGGCACTTAAAGCGGTCTCAAACTGGATCATATATATATGTATATGTATATGTATATGTATATGTATATGTATATGTATATGTATACAGACTCACTGGCAAAGAGACAAAGCCAGCCTCCCTGTTAAGAGCTCTCCTTATCCAATGGGGCTCTGCCTAGACAGGTGTGCACCTGTACCTGGCCTCCTTGGGGCCTTTTGATTGGCTCCCAGGGCCAGGGAAGGCGAGCCTTGGCACAGGTGATCCAGGATACTGAGATCCTTGTCAGGAGGAAGGCACAAGGCTTCCTTGTTCAGGGCAGCAGGCCACCTTTCGCACTGTGGCCTGAAGCCAAAGACCCTGCTCTCGTCTCACCTGGAGCCCACTTTGCCAGGTAGACAAAGGTAAGGGGCTGGTGGGAGACGGAGGCTGCGTCCGCACTGCAGAAATAACCCGGTATTCCAAATACAGATTAAATTAGAGCCTGAACTCTTTCTACTAAGTGTTGCAGACGATAAAGAAATAAGAAAACATATACCTGTATATACTCGACTATGACCCCATATAGACAGGCCAAAATAGCTGCTTCGGGTCACTTTGGAGGTATGCTGTTTAAATGATGCATGCGTCCTAAGAGTCCGGAAGCCTAAGGATCGGATCGTGGCTTTGGTGCGGCTTCCGGACTCTTAGGACGCATGCATCATTTAAACAGCATACCTCCAAAGTGACCCAAAGCAGCTTTATTTTGGCCTGTCTGTATGGGGCCTATAAGTTGAGGGCAGGTTTGGGGGCCAAAATTATGTGACAAAAGGATGTGACAAAGGATCTAGCGGACAAAGCAAAGGAAAACAATGCCAAAGAATATACAAAATCCCAACTATTTTTGCACATCCTAAAGGCTGGATGGATGAGAGAGCTGGCTCTATGGCAAGTTTGTTCCAAGGTTTTCTTAGTTTTGGGGAATCACTACAAGAGGCACCTATGAACACTGCAACCACCGCTGTGTTGTTGTTGTTCCCGCTACCATTCTCATTCCCATATTACAGATGGAAAAACTAAGGCTTAGAGAAAGTATCTGAGGAAGCAGACCGAAGTCTAGGAAAGCTCATGCTGAACTTCTTTCAGTTAGTCTCAAAGGTGCTACAAGATCTCTCTCCAGAGTTTCTCTGAAGCTACCCAAGTTTTGGACCAAGGACTTTGCAGTCCCCAACTTAAATGTCTCAGCCACTTCTCTGCTTTCTGTATATCTCAGGCCATGGAGATGAGCTGCTCGAGTTTCCTGGACGTTCTCTTTGAGGGGCAGGATGAAACGGAGGCCAGCGATTCCTTCTCGGCCGCAGAGTCCAAGTTCAATTTTCCGCTCCCAGACCATGCCTACGGATGCGTTTCAGAGAAAACCTATGAGACCTGGGCATCCAGCGGCATTCAGGTGAGTCAGGAGAAGTGTTTCCATCACCAAGCGATGCAAGCTGGGGTGAAAAACAAAACAAAACTGGAACTGCAAATTCTTTTTTTGTTTTTCTTTGTCGCTGTGTACCTTCTTCAAGTCCTTTCATGCTTAGTTGTGTATCTTTGCTCTTTAGGATCTCTTCTAGTTCTTTCATAGCTGTCCTCCCCATTCTTAGTCTTCTGATTTCTTGACCGCAGTCCCCATTCTGATCAACGTTTGGTCCAAGGTACAGGAACTCTTTTACTATTTCTATGTCCTCATGGTCCAATTTGGACTTGTGAAGCTCCTCCATGGTCATTATTTTTGTGTTCCTTATGTTCAACAGTAATCCTGCCTTTGCACTTTCTTCCTTGACCTTTCTCAGCAGTTGCTCTAGGTCTCCAAAGTATTCTGCTGATGGTAAGGTATCATCTCTATATCTTAAGATTGTTGGTATTCCTTCCTCCTATTTTCACTCCTCCTTCTTCTGTGTCCAAGACTGCTCTTCGCATAATATGTTCTGCATACAAGTTGAAAAGATGGGGTGAAAGGAGGCATCCTTGTCTCACTCCTTTGCCAATTGGGAACCATTCTGTTTCTCCATGTTCTGTTCCAACAGAAGCCTCTAGTCCTAGGTACCGATTCCTCATCAGGATTATGACAGCAGAGAAGGATGGGTGATGAGTGGATAGTGCATAAGGGGACAGTGCTTCATAAGTTATTTCATGCTGACTTGGCCCAAACCAGGTACCAAAGCAGAAAAGGCCCTGACGCATGCAGCTGTTCCTGGATTAGGCCTGTTCAAGTATAGACATCCAGAGAAAAATGTGGGATACTTTGGAGAGGAGCTAATCTAGAATTCACATTGTTTGGATCCCATATCCTTGGCTCCCATCACTTTAGCATCCCAAGGAAACAGGTGCAAATATTGCATACTGTCAGGAAGTTCCTCCTAATTTTGAGCTGGAATCTCTTTTCCTGTAGTTTGCATCCATTGCTCTGAGTCCTAGTCTCTGAAGCAGCAGAAAACAAGTTTGTTCCCTCCTCAATATGACATCCCTTCAAGTATTTAAACAGAGCTATCATATCACCCCTTAACCTTCTCTTCTCCAGGCTGAACATACCCAGATCCCTAAGTCTCTCCTCGTAGGGCATGGTTTCCAGACCCTTCACCATTTGGGTTGCCCTCCTCCGGACACACCAGATGGCCTTTGTGGTCCCCTCCAACCTATGATTCTTCTAGACTAAGGAAGAAGGGGAGAAGAAAACCAGCAGCATCAGCCTTCTTGAGAAACCAAGTCTGTTGGGCTTTTGTTCTTTGTAGCGGTCACTCAGAAGTCAATGCACTAGGCTGAGGAGTCCTGGGACATTAAAAATGTGTGCCTAGGTTTTTGTTTTCCTTTTGCCTCCTACTCGACTTCTCCTTTAATGTTGTGACTTCTTAAGTTGCAAGTCTGAAGGCAGGAACTGGCTTCATTGTGAAGTCGAAGGCTTCTCTGAAGATGCCAGCCACAGATGTAGGCAAAACGTCAGGAATAAACTCTTCTAGAACATGGCCACAGACCCTGAAACCCCCCACAAAAAACTATTGGTTTAATTGTCTTTATCCCCTTACAGATGATATGAACTGCTCTGAGAATGCAGTGGGGTAGATTCATAAAGTTGGAAGAGACCCCAAGGGCCATCGAGTCCAACCCCATTCTGCCATGCAGGAACTCACAACCAAAGCACCCGGACAGATGGCCATCCAGCCTCTGTTTAAAGACTTCCAAAGAAGGTCAATCAATCAATCAATATTAGCAACCCAATCAATCTATGCTTCCCTTGCAGGTTACAAGCGACAGCGATGCAGAAGATCTCTTCCAACTGCTCATCCATCAGAGTGATGTCTACAATTCCCAGAGTCCGGTTGCCTCTCCGGAAAGTGACAGCGGGATTTCTGATTATCCCCTTGCAGACACGCCTTTGCCAAGCGATTTGGAGCCCCCTGACCTATCATCCACGGTCATCTATGAGGTTGTCTGTGACACAGGTGTGGTGGAGGAGGCGGCTCTTCCCGTTGGTATCTTCTCAGGTCCATTAGGTAAGGAGGGTCAGACCTGCAGATGGCTTCCAAGTGATCCACCTCTTCCAAGTGACCATCCATCGTCTACATCCAAGAACAATTCAAAGTGCTCGTTAGGACCTGTAAAGCTCTATACAGCTCAGGTCCATCTGATGGACCATACCTGATGGACCATACCTCCACTTATAAAGCTGACCCTTAAATCCCCAGGAGAAGCCCTTTCAGTCCCTTCACCTTCAAGGGAACACAACATAGGGCCTCTTTGGGGCTGCTCCTAAGATTTGGAACACCTTCCCTTGGGATGCTAGGCTCACACTATCATAGAGCGAGAACAACAACAACATTTATTTATAACACCCTTTTCATCAAAGAATGGAATATCAGATATATATAGTCGTCAGAGAGAGAAGAGAAAGGAGGGATGGTCATTCCTGGGAATTTAGAACAACTTTCTCCCATTGAAAGATCCTGCAGATGTCTATAAAAAGCACATTATCGTCTGCACAATATTGAGAGATAATAACATTTCTAAAGGGGTGTGTGTGTGTGTGTGTGTGCATTTGGAAGAGAAGGCCAGCTTTCCTTAAACTATAATACCCCATTCAAAGATATAGTCTTGTTAGTCTGTAGAATCAGTATGTAGAGAGATCTTATACCCCCAACCCTTCTTACACACGGATTTTTTATACACGGATTCAAGCATCCACGGTTTGAAAATGTTCCAAAAAAGTATACATTTGAAATATCAAACCTTGATTTTCCATTTTTTATAAGGGACACCATTTTGCTGTGCCATTATATTTAATGGGACATGAGCATCCATGGATTTTGTTATCCACGGGGGATCTTGGAACCCAACCCCAGCATCCACTGTAGTACCTTTTGGGGCTAACTGAAAGAAAGAAGTTGGCAGCATGAGCTTTCCTAGACTTCACTCTACTTCCTCAGATGCATACAAGAAATTACTTTTCTGGTTCTGGGGAGGAAGCCTTAGTATAACACATCATCATCATCATCATCATCATCTAATCTTATGGCTTATCATTTGCTACCTGCTGTTAAACTGACTTCGATAGGAGCTGACTCTACAAGGGAGAGACTTCCAAGATTATCCACTGCCCTACTCAGGTCTTGCAAACTCAGGGGAGCCAGGGGCAAAAAATAATAAAGTACAAAGTCTGCTTCCTCAGATGCATATAGTATCCCATATTTGGATTACCTTCAAAGTTCTGTTTAGGATCTTGGATGATGGATCAAGTTGGCTTTTGTATGCTGTGGATTTCTGGGGATTGTAGTTTGTTGCAGCACCAGAGCTCTCTGAAAGCGAAGGCTAAATATCTCACAAAATTACAAATCCCAGAATTCTGGAGCAATGAGCTATAGTAGTTAAAGCAATGTCAAACTGCATTAATTCTGCAGTGTAGATGCAGCCAATGACTGGTGCTGTGTTTCATTGGTTCCTTTACAGAGAACTGGACACCCCTAACAATGCTGCCTGAGGCCTCTGTGATGAATGAAGTGTCACCAGGATTTCTTGAGAACACAGCCGGACCCAACATTGTAGAGACTCCCACGGATCAGGTAAGCATCCATAAACTGGTAACTTAAGATTTTATGGGTATCGAACTAGACTGGAAACCTGAGAACCCTTTTTACTTTTGGGATTTCAGCGACAATGCATTTCTGATATCGCTTTATGTTCGCAATTGCGTGTGATAATCATTAGTGAAATTACTCACCATTTTTGCTTTATTTGCGGGATGCTTTAAATGCGCTTTAATCTCTCTTTAATGCCGAAATTAGCCCCTGTGTGATAAACTCCATAGAGTTGGAAGAGACCACAAGGACCATCCAGTCCAACTCCCTAATGAAAAGCATCTTAGATTGATGAGAATCGTCGCACGTCCGGACTTATTCTGCGCACAATGCACACATGGTTGTTGTTTTTTAACACAAAAAACTTTTTCTGTGCAGGGATCATCATTTTTTGGTGCAGAAAATAATATTTCTGCACTGGAAGCAACATTTTCCTGTAAGCTGCATCCTCTGCAGAAAGTGCTCTTTTTGGTGCCAAAGCAGCCATACTCTCTTATATACTGTTCCGTTTTCAAAGACTTCCTTGTAGCGGGAAGAAAGTTGCTGAGGTTGCTGGTTTCCTTTTAGAGAAGAAAATGGGTGAATAGTTACATCCCTAGTTTGGGATAGCAAGGTGGTTGGGAAAGTGTTGACAGTGCTGGAGGCCATTTGGAAGAAAGTCCTCGTTCCTCAGCTAACTGTTTGTTTCTCTGGATTCTTTGGAGCAGCATCATCTCCAGAGCGTCTGTTTGACGGATGAGGAGCGGCGGCTTCTGAGCCTGGAAGGGGTCCTACTCCGGAGCGACCTCCCCCTCACCAAGGTAGGTGGGTCTGCCACGCAACAAGGGACCTTACCCAGTGCAAAAATAAGAGATGGAGCCCAGTGTGCTCCTTCAGAGCTTTGGACTACAATTCCTGTTGCACTAACCCAGGGTGCAAGGAGTGCAATCCGCAGCGGGTGACACCTCAGAGTGGGATGTCTGCCTTTTAGTGTAGTGTTCCATCACACCTCTCCGCAGGTGGACTGGGATTCCCAGTGACTGAAGACCCTGCAAAGGACTAGGTCCACTTGCCTAGCAAGAAAGCCTTCCAGGACGCTGTCACCAAACAACAGTTAACTCTTGGAGGCTTCTCCCATCACCGAATGGCATCTGGACCCCATTCGGAACTTGCAAACAAGGCAGGGAGACTGGAACAATAGAGAACATAGGCAGTCTTTTTGGGTGGCCAGGGCCATCAGCGGCTGGTAGACTTGGAGCCTTTCTCTTCCATAGTGGCCCGATCTACTCCTGAAGGCCCACGGGGTGCGGGGGGTGAGGACCACATCAGGTGGCACCTCAAAAAGGGGTGTCTGCCTTCCAGTGTGCAGTATATCGCCACACCTCTCCTTGCATAGAAACTGAAGGTCCTGCCCAGAGGCAACAAGGTGGCCAACCAGGACAGTTGGCATGCTATGACAAACACCTGGAAGCCTCTTCTGTTGTGGAATGGCATTTGGAGCCCATTCAGGAGTTGCAAACAAAGCAAGTTGACTAGAACAACCCAGAAACAGACAGTTTCTTCGGGTGCTTTAGTCCACTAGCAAGTAGACCAGAGCCTGATGTACTCCTGAGGACCTATTAGCCTGGTGGACCCGAGTCTGAGGATGACAACATGAGTTACCATGTTGGGATAACACCAACCCTAGTGATGCCATTGCACTAACCCCAAGCAGTATGCAAATGTAGCTGGTCCCCATTGAGGAGTTGCACATTTATTTATTTGCTTTCTTATTCATTTAACTGGCTTCCTCTAAAAGCTGTACAGAACACAGCTGCCCATATTCATCAGGACCAGTTTGTATTTTTCTGCTTCCCATCCTTGAGGGATCTGTGTTGCAGTTTTGCATTTCTCCCCAAAAAAAGCTTTTGCAAAACTGTCAGCGCCAGTAAACGGTTGGGACTGTCGGATATCTACAACGGTGTACCCTCCAACTGTCCTGATTTGGCAAGGACGGTCTCGAATCTCCTGGTTCATTCTCAACCATCTCACTTTTTCAGCTGCTTTTAAAATATCTACAATTTTCAAGCTGGGAATTGCAGTGTTGTTGATTCCATTTTGGCCTTACGGTCCACTAGGTGCTGAAATCAGAGAAAGTTGCTTTGGAAGACTATAGATCCCAACTACAATTCCTGCGCAACAAGTTTCTGAGAGTTGTAATTCTAAAAAATAACTTCTCGCACTCTAGTGAGCATATGCAAGCAGTTGTATAGAGGGTCCCTATGTATGAATCCCATGAGAATCCCGTGTGGCATGAGACTCTCTCGCTCATCTCTCTTCCAAACTGCTTCCATCCAGGCAGAGGAGCGGATCCTGAAAAAAGTACGGAGGAAAATCCGGAACAAGCAATCGGCTCAGGACAGCCGCCGACGCAAGAAGGAGTACATAGACGGCTTGGAGAATCGGTGAGACTGGAGCAGGAGAAATCTAATGTTTAGGAGATATTGAAGTCGAAGGCTTTCATGGCCGGCATCCATAGTTTTTTGTGGGTGTTTCGGGGTCTGTGGCCATGTTCTAGAAGAGTTTATTCCTGACGTTTCACCTGCATCTATGGCTGGCATCTTCAGAGAAATTTAATTCAGAGAAGTTAACTTTATTCTCTGAAGATGCCCGCCATAGACATTGGCGAAACATCAGAAAGAAAATCTTCATCGCCACATAGCCCAAAAAACCCACAAAAAATGTATTCAGGGGTAGCTGTGTTGACCACATAGCAAAATGCAGTAACATCCAAAATCCTGTATTGAGCCAACCCAAATGCCCAATGTACAGTGCGTCCTTGTTATCCATTGAGGTTTGGTTCCAGGACCCCCTATGGATAACAAAATCCATGGATGCTCAAGTCCCATTAAATACAATGGCAGAGCAAAATGGTGTCCCTTATATAAAATGGCAAGCTACCTTCCTATCATCCCCCAACCCAAAGTCCAATAATCAGGAGTTATTGGAGTCAAAGTCCAACAATATCTAGGCTCCCCGT